>NW_023996591.1:0-37942 GCF_015586225.1 Lucilia sericata | reverse complement strand
CATACATACATACATACATACATACATACCGTACATAAACCTACATACATACATACCTTAATACAATACATACATACATCATTACATACAAAAAACATATGGACATCATATATTTATAAATACAAACAAATAATTTGTTTCAGTGCAAATCACATGTATTTTCATTTGTGTACTCTTTTATTTTTCACTACAACATATGCGTTTAAGCACTCTCTCCCTGGCCACCACTGTTTTATACCCACCATCAAAAAAGATGGGGGGTATATTGATTTTGTCATTCCGTTTGTAACACATCGAAATATTGGTCATAGACCCACAAAAGTATATATATTCTGGGTCCTCATTAAATTCTAAGACGATCTAGTCTGTCCGTCCGTCTGTCTGTCTGTTGAAAGCACGATAGAATCCGAATGGCTAGAGGGGGTGAAATTTCACATATATATTTCTTATAGGTAAGGTTTGTTTGGTATTGGAAATGGGCAATATCAGTCGACGTTTTCGGATAGCCCCCATACAAGTGGCCCCTCGAAAAGCAGCTTTAACAGCCATAACTTGTTTAAAAATACGAATATAGCGATGAAATTCGATAAAAGTAAGTTTCTTATGATCCAAAATCGCTATGCAAAATTTTATCAGGATCGGTCCATAATTGACCCTACCCCCCTTCAGAAAATGACTTTAACGCTCATTACTGGCTTAAAAATACTAGTATATAGATGAAATTTGACATAAGTAAGTTTCATGCGAGTCAAAATCTATCTAAAAAATTTTATGAGGATCGGCCCATGATTGACCCCACCCCCCATATAAGGTCCCCTTCAGAAAATGACTGCAACGCTCATTAATGGTTTAAAAATACGAGTGTAGCGATGAAATTCGACACAAATAAATTTAATAAGAACCAAATTTTGTGAGGATCGACCCATAATTGACCCTATCCCCCCATATAAGGTCCCCTTCAGAAAATTACTTTAACGCTTATAACTGGCCTAAATATACGAGTATATATCGACGTAAGTAAGTTTCATTCGAGTCAAACGAGGTTTGATGGTGGATATATAAGATTCGGCATAGCCGAATATAACACTCTTACTTGTTAGTCTTTGTATTTGACTTTCGATAAGACCTTTTGGGGGTATATGCAAATTTGTTATTTTTAATTCAATATCTTCCATTATTTTATAATATTGATTAGTGTCTATTAAGTGAAGTACAGTAATGGTTTGATTAATTATTTCCACTTGAAGTGTTCCTTTAGTCGTTGGGATGACTGTCAGGACAATTATTATCCATATGAATTTCTGAAAAATTAAAAGGGCGTTTGATATTAGTAGGATGTATATTATTTAGTGTTTGTTTTCTGTACTTTGGTACTTCCTTATGCCTTAAGCTTCTATAGTATTTTATATAGCCCTCTCTTCTGTTTTCGATATATTCTTCTCTTTTTTCGTTTTCTTTTTGTAGTACTCTTTTTTTGTTTGCATCAATTCTTTTCTTTATTATATTGTGATATATTTTATGTTGTTCCACTTCAAAGGGAGTACATTTAATTGATGAATGGTAAGAATTATTATAAAATCTTATTGCTTTTGCCATTTGAGAATTTATCTATGAAAATAATGAACGATTGTTTCGTGTTTACGTATGTATCGACATGTACTATTTCATTAGTAGTGGGGGGACTTTCGATAAGGTGCAATTTCGGTTTTATTGGGTTTCTATCATATTTCGCGGATGAGCAATAATCGCAGTTATTTATTACTTCATGAATCGTTAATTTTAACTTGGGGTTGGGGTTATATATTTTGTGTCTTATTCCTTCGTATGTTGGGTTGATTATAATTTTTATGATACAATGATATTTGTTTTTTCAGTTCATCAATATCTTCAATATCTTTAGCAAAAATATCTGGTATAAATTTTCTATAACTTTTTGAAATTGATAATATTTTCTTTCATTGACATTTGAAAACACTGCAACCTGTCCCTTAAGTGGAAATTGTTTGAGATAATTACGGGGTCATCGTTATCTAGAAAGATTCTGATTTTGTCAAATATACATATGGAGTCCATAGTTTTTCTTTCAGTTATTATTATTTGAAATTTAAAGCGATTAACAACTTTGGTTAAAATTTTGAAATTCTCGTTTACATTTTCCTCTTGAGAATGCATTGTTTCCACTTCTAATGAATATTTTCTACCAAATTTTCACCTACATTTATATTTTCTGCTGAATCCCTCTCTTCGATACGACTAAGAAAATCTGCAATATGATTTTCTTTTCCCTTAGTGTATTCAATTTTGGCATTATAGTCCATAAGGAGGACAAGCCATCTTTGTAATCTGGGGTTAATATTTTTGCCATTATTTTTGGCTTGTAGCCACTTAAGTGGTTGATGATCTGTACTGAGATCAAATTCTACCCCATATAAATAAGGTCTAAAATACTGAGTGCCCCAGACTATAGCTAAGAGCTCTTTTTCGATTGTTGAGTAATTTTTTTCGTGGTCGTTAAGTGTTCTGGATGCATAACTGACTGGATGACCATCTTGTGTTAAAACAGCCGCCAGTGCATAATTGCTAGCATCTGTTATTAATTTAAATTTTTTATTATTGTCTTTTAATTTTTGAAAAGCTACAATGAAATTGGGATCATTAACATTGACTTTTTTATTTTTCTTAAAAATTTTGTTATTGGGAATGCTATTTTGGCTTAATCCTTTATAAATTTCCGACAAAACCCCGTCATCCCTAGGAAAGACTTTATTTTCTTTTGAGTATTTGGAATTTTCAAATTTTGGATAATTTTAACTGTTTTTGGATTAGGTTTTACAACTTGAGGGGTGAGAATATGACCTAAAAACTCAGTTTGGCGTTGCAGAAAACTACATTAATCAATTTGTATTTTTAATTTAGTTTCTCGGAGCCGATTGAAAATTGAAAATGCTCATCTAAAGATGTGCTAAATATTAGAATATCGTCTAAATATACGACGCAAATTTTATTTATAAAGTCTTTCAACACGGAATTCATCAGCCTTTGAAAGGTCGATGGTGCATTTTTCAACCCAAACGGCATTCTTACGAATTCATAGTGGCCGAATGGAGTAGAAAAGGCGGTTCCGGTTTTACCAAAATTTGGTGGAAGCTTTTTGCGAGGTCGAGGGTTGAAAAATACTATGCTCTGCCTAATTTATTGAGTATAGCTTCCATATGCGGTATAGGGAATTTGTCTGTTTTTGTAAACACGTTGAGTTTTCTATAATCCACAACGAGTGTCCACTTTTTGATACCAGAATTGTCGAATTTTTGAAATTTAGCATCATTAATAGTTTGGATACTGTTTATATGATGTGGAGATTCCTCACCAAATAGGATTTTCTTTCCGAATATGTCAATATATTTTTTTTCTAAATCTATTTTGGCTTTCAATGGAATAAGAAAATTTTGGCCAATAATGGCATCATATTTTCTGTCTGTAAAGTTAATTATTTTCCACGAAAGTGTACCAGGAATATTAAACTCTTTAGGCATTGTAGTTACTATGCCTTTTAATGTTGAGTTCATTCCATTTAATGTTCGGAACATGAAAGGCCTATTTAGTTGTGTTTCAAATTCATTTGGGAAAAGATTTGGTCTTATAATACTAGTTTCTGCGCTGGTATCAATTAAGCAAACAACTCTTTTATTACCTATTGTAACCGTTATTAGGGGTAGCAATCGTTTTGTGGGCTTGAAAGAAAATTTACTTCATTTTCTGCATTGTCTTCTAAATTTCCTATATCCATGGGTATGGGATTATTTCTATATTGTTGAGACTGAGGGTTACCGGCATATTTGTTTTGAACGTTGTTGGTTTGAAAAATATTTGAAGATTTCTTATTAAAATGTTGTTTATTATTAAAGTTCCTACCAGTTTCTTTCTTTTCGTTATGGATGTTTCTGTTGTTTTGTGCATTAGTTATTTTTTTGATTTTAAATCTATAGCCCTTTTATTATATAGTAATTTTAATTGAGAAAATCGTTTATAAAGTGAGTCCAGTGTTGGTTTTTCGTCTATAATGCAAGATCTAAATTGTCCGTCTATTTTATCTATTAATATTTCCGTTAAGTCTCTGTCAACGTTTTGTGGAGAATATAAGTCAGGTTTTAATTCGTCGTACAGATAAGTGTCATTAAGTATATACTTAGATTCTATAAATACTTTAAATAATTCATTTAAATTATTTATCTTTATACTTCTACAATAATTAATTACCGATGAGTAAGACGTTTTTGAGCCTAAATCCTTTATTAGTTGAGTTTTGATGTCTTCCCAGCTGGCGTCGTCTGCTAGAAGGTTAATTGAATCTGCCACCTTTTCAGAGAATTTTTGGTTTTTTATAATATTTATTCCAAAATTTTTAAGTTCATAGTTATTGCCACATAATGCAATCAGATTTTCGACGGTTTTTATAAAAGATGATAGGTTGTTTGTTGGACCAAATGGTTTTATTTGGTAAAATTGATTTATTATTTGATTGGTATCCAAGCCAAATGTTGTGTTGTGGCTGTGTCTGTGACTGATATTGTTGTTGATGCTGTTGTAAAATAGCTTCAGCTTGTTGGATTTTCATGTCATACTCCGTTCTCTGTTGTAGCATTATTTGCAAGTGAGTTTCTATTTGGTTTTGGAGGGTAGCATTTTGTTGTTGCTGCTCTTTTATTGTGGTATCCTGTTTTAGGATAGACATTCTAATTGTTCGATCCTTTATTTTTTATTTTTTTATTTTATTTATTATTTGTCAATTGAGAAAAATATTTCAACTTAATTATAATTTTTTTTCTTTTTTTCCAGTTTTGCTTATAAGTTTTTATGTTCTTTGGAACACTTTTTATATTTATGGTTCGATTTAATTTTATCTTTAGATAAAATCCTACCGACTGCACCAATTACAGAATAAAACAACTTCAGTTGTTTCTGGTTGTTTAAAAACTAAAACTTTATTTTTAAATCTTAAAAATAACTTAAAGCTAAGAATTGCAACTAATCTGTAATTCAGCATAAACTTATGTCTACATTATTATATGTATATGAATGTTTATGTAGAGCAGCCAAGCGAAGAAAGAGAGACGATAAGAAACTGTTATTGTAGTGGTGAGAAAATACTAAAAAACACTTAGAAAAAATATTGCCTAATTACGCTTGTTATGATCAAATTTCATAACAAGTAAAATTGTAAATTTTACAGATAAAACATATTCAAAGAATAGAAAAATATATCGCACACCTAGTACAAAAGTGACACAACTTAAAATTTTATTTTTGCGTTTAAGCCTTAAACTATACACAAGATACTTGTTTAACTCTACAAAAATATTAGCGTATTTTGTTGCTGTTAACTGTTCAAGAAAAAACGTTATGTCTTTCTTTATCTTTCAGAATTTGTAAAAAAATTGTTTCCTGTATTAAAAATACAGTTTTTATGTGTTTTCATTCTTATGCATTAGTAAAATTTTTTTGGAGTGTACGAGTTTTTTGCAACTAATTCTCTTGTTTACAAATTGTGTTGTTGTTTTTACAAATTGTTTTTGCAATTTTTGAAACAAAGCGACATCAGCCTTCATTGTTGAATGCTGTTAAGCAACTGAAGATAATTTGTTTGTATTTTTACGCTCTTGCTATGAGTTTTGTTTACGATCGGGTAGTGTACGTGTGAATTGCCGAAAATCTTCGTAATTTGAACAATATGAACGCGCAACGCTGATGTAGAACATTCCCACAGCACTGATATTGCGACTATCCACAATAACAAAACTATCAGGTTGCTCTAACATACAAACAAATAACAAAGTGTATGGTTGTATATATACAACCAGACAGTTCATATATTTGGTTATATGTAACTCGCGTCATCAAGTCCAGCTTACAACCTGAATCTGTCGGCTAGGTTGGGTAATCATTGGCAGATTCGGGGTTTAATTGTTTTTATTGCTGTATCTATTACCCAAACATAATACCTATAATGTAATTTAAAGGATTTTAAACGGAATGAATTAAAAAAATTAATTTTGAGAGCGAACCACGGCTCCTTATTTTAAATAAATAAAAATTCAGACACTCACAATTTGATTTACACAATTTTTTATTTTATTCAATTCAAACATTCACAGGATTTTTGATATTAAAAACTTATTACATTTATTAACTTTAAAATTGACAAAATATTAATTATTAATTCAAGAGTTAAAATTCAGCTCGACGTTCGATTAGATTCGCACCGCAACCAAGACTGCTCATTTCAGGCCAGCTTTGTTGGCTCATTCTCATGAATCGATCACGTTGCACCTACATATGCAAGTATGCAGACGCTGACTGTGCAAAATTAGTTTCTTACAGAATTATTGCAAGAAGACAATTTTGTAATCGGATCGGATGCGCGTGTAAAAGTAAAAATATAGAAAGAGCTGACAATTAATTATTTTTTAGGCGGCAGTGTTGCCAGCGGTGTTAACTCCTCCCTCCTTAAATGTCTGAGTCAATCATTAGAAAACTGCAGGAGATAGCTACCATTCAGATATTCAGTTTTGTCATTTGACTCAACCAAACCCTTAAAGTTCGTTAAAAAGATAACATCGTCACTCAGCAATTCGACAATTTCCTCCTGGGTAAGTCTATATTTGCACCTTGCTGATCCTCCCTTAAGAATACGGCTTAAGCAGTCCTCGTCTTCTAATTTAGTTAGAGATGATCTTTTGCAAACTGTTGAATTATTAATTAAAAGGCAGTTACCCTTGATGCCATAAGTCTCGGCTTCATAGACAAGCACCTTTTCAAACGGCAATTCTACTTGCTTTCCTTCAACAATAGCGGCTCTAGTAAGAAGTAAATTATAGAAGCTTCTTTCAAGCTTTGGAATAGATAGGATGTATAAAAGCGATGTGCCGTTCGTATAAATTAATGGCGTTCCGTACTCCACTGCTTCTATCGCATTGCTGTAAGGCAAGGTTTCCAATTCGTCAATTATTCTATTTATTTCTGATTGATCCAGTAGATTAGTGTTGACAATTCCGCTCTTAGCCAACTGACAAGCTCGAACAATTTCGTTTATTTCGTCTTTTAAGATAATTATTTCATTGATGGTACTCTGCTCTAATAAGGTGTAGTCTTTTCCGCTCGTAATGTTATTTAATCTAGAGGCAATTTCATTAATCTTTTTCACTGCTTGATTTGTAGTTTGTTGAAGCTCTTTGTTAATTTTATATTGCTCATTGTTGTTCGCGATGATATTCTCTTGGCTCTCAAGTACCCTGTTCCAATCTGTAGCATCAGGGCTTCCAGCTACCCATTTCCAGGCCGATCCGATCCAATCGATTGATCTTTGCGATCTTCTTTTTGCATTTGTCAGTTCATCAAGGCGTTCTTGCATTTGCGACATGTGGTGTAAAATGAATTCTTTATTTTTACTCGGTGGAATGTTCTTCAGTATAAGAGATGATATATTGGTTGTCATTTCCCTATACTCCTCCAAATTAATAACGTGAATTAACTTAAAGTTTCCATCGACTATCCATCCCTTTCCAACCTTGAGTGAAACCACAGGTGTTTTGTATTGGTAGATTTGTAAGCTGCTCACAAAAGCAATCAGGTTGAGTATGGTCAAAAGAAACTTGAAATGCATGATTAAAATAAATGTAATTTCTGGAAAAAATATAAATTTAATATGTAATTGAAAATGGGGTGATGTCATGACAATGAAATGTTTAAATGTTGTTTAATATGGCTTAATTTTAGTAGTAGTTTTTTATAAAAGTACCCTTCCCCCTTTTTTTTTTATTTTTATATATATTTTTTTATTTTTCAATCTTTCTTAATTGTTTTATTATTTTATATATTTAAGAAGTTATTGAAGTTTTAATTATTCGAATAAGTGAGACGAAGAAGGATCTGTAACTATTTATCGAACAACATTTTTGCTTGGACTTTGTCCATTCAAATTTTGTATATGTTCTTTGTGAATTTTTCTTCCACTCCTTGTCAGCACAGTTACCCTATTATCTTTTTCGACTACTTCCTTTCTATATAAAGCTTTGTTTTTACCCTTAATAGTTTTAATAGCTACGTAAATTCTATCGCCCTTCCTATATTTTTTAGGGCTTTGTCTTTTTCTATTCATTTTTGCATTGCGAACTGCCAAGTTTCTTTTAAGCAAATGTCTGAGATCGGTATTAACTCTCTTTTGTTCTGATAATAACCTTTCAAAGTTTGCACCGTTGATTCTATTAAAAAATAAGTCACGAGGTCTTTTCTTTGTTGTCGAATGAATGGTATTATTGTACCTATCAAGACAGATTTCAATTAGTTCTTTTACTGATAGATCTGGGTATTCAACTCTTAAACATCTATAGATTTCGATAATTGTTGAATGTAGCCTCTCCACCTGTCCGTTCACCTCGCTTCGTTGTGTTGGCGTGAGATATAATTTTATACCTAATGACTCAATGAAAGTTTTAACCAAAGGACTTAAAAAGCTACGTTCATTGTCAGTGACAAGAATTTTAGGCACTGTAAAATAATGCAAAACTTTTATTAGTTTTTTCCTGATTTGAAATAAAGATCTATCCTTGATACTAAAAAATTTGGCAAACTTTGTAAACTTGTCTATACATGTTATAAATTTCTGTCCCTGAATCTCCATAATGTCCATATGAAGAATCTCGCATGGATATTTAGGATCAGGCGTCTGTTGACGTTGTATCTGAGGAGGTTTCCTATCGTATTTGCATTTATTACAGACATCGCAACCGGCAACGTATTTCCTAATACTAGCGCGCATATACGGAAAATAATATTGTTCTAGAATTTGTTCTCCATTTTCTCTAGGATTACGGTGTGCTCTTCTATGCTCAGTTTCTATTATTTCAAATTGGCGTTCTTTTGAAGTAATGTCTGCGACTAGTTTTCGCGCAAATCTAATTTTATACCCGGAAAAATTATCAATGTAAACTTCCTGTAAAACACCAAGAAGACTTTCCGGTGCTTTTACTCCATTGACGATGTTTGGACGAAGTTTTTCCTTGAGCAAAGTTGTAAGTTCTTCCTTAGACCAATCTTTTGAGGATACGAAATGTCTGGTATATCCACGATGTGGCTCCTCAATAGCTGCCATATCCATTCCAACTCCTATTACAATCTGATTTCTAAAGACATTTATGGGTGCCTCAACATGCGGCATCAAGTCGGAGGCATCTTGTTCAGCACTGTGAATTGTTGCCACTGACGAAAAGTCGTCGCCCTCTTGGCCTTCTGAAGCAGTAAGAGTTTCAACCGAATTCATATCCATTCCCTCGCTTGCTGTGTCAGTGGAGGAATGATATAAATGATTTGAAATGGTTTTTAATCTTGAAAGCGCATCTGCCACGTGGTTTGATTTACCAGGTTTGTAAATCAACTCGTGGTTGTATTCCTCTATCCGCGCTTTCCATCTTTTCAATTTGGCATTAAAGTTTCTATTTCCTAGTGCAAAAGTTAAGGGTTGATGATCAGTATAAATCCTGATCTTTTTCGCACCATATAAATAGTTTCTGAGATTGTCTAAAGCCCACACAATGGCGAGCATTTCTTTCTCATTCGTGGCGTAATTTTCCTCAGTTTTGCTGAGCGATCGAGAAATGTAAGCTATTGGTCTGTCTTTGCCAAGTTCGCCTTGAGACAAAACGGCACCTAGCGCAGTGTTAGACGCATCCGTTGTCAAATTAAACGGTTTTTCGAAGTCTGGGAAAGAAAGAATTTCGGCTGTAGTCAACATAGATTTGAGTTTGTTAAATGACTTTAAGGATTCATTATTTAAAGTAATTGGCACTTTCTTGGACTGGGTGGCTTTAACCTGTGCATATTCTCCTCTTGTGAGATTTGTTAAAGGTTTGGCTACCTTTGCATAATCACGAATGAACCTCCTATAGTAAGAGGTCATCCCCATAAAACTCTTCAATTCCTTCAAGTTTGTAGGTGGCAATAAATTTTCGATGGATTTAACTTTAGCAGGATCTGGTTTAATTCCTTCAGACCCCACAATATAACCAAGAAATTCTACCTCAGTTTTCATAAAATGAGTTTTATCGAGATTAACCTTAAGATTTGCTTCCCGCAGCCGTGCAAAGATTGTATCTATGTTCTTCAAATGATTATCTATACTTTCGCCGATTACGATGATGTCGTCAATGTAGACGAAACAAATTCTTCCTATGAACTCGCGGAGGACATCGTCTATCATCCTCTGAAATATTGCAGGAGCGTTCTTCAGACCAAACGGCAACCTCAAGAATTCAAACTTACCATTCGCTGTGGAAAAGGCAGTTTTTGGGATATCCTTTGGCTTCATCGCTATTTGACGAAAGCCCGATGTAAGGTCTACTGTTGTAAAAAACTTCGCTTTCCCTAAACTTGCTAAAGTGGACGTAATGTCTGGAATGGGATAGGTATCTGCGATTGTTACGGCGTTCAAACGCTTAAAGTCTACTACCATTCGATATTGCTTTTCGCCGTTGGGTTTCGGTTTTTTGGGCACGACCCAAATAGGGGAATTATATGGACTTTTGGACGGATTACTCCCTCCGAAAGGAGTTCGTTGATCTGTTTTTCTACTTCTTCCCTCATACAAACTGAGTAAGGGTAACTTTTTGTATAAATTGGTTCTTCAGTACTTGTTCTTATTTCTGCCTGAACATTTGTAGAGGCAAGTTCACTACTATCAAGTGGTCCAAAAAGTGGAGTGTATTTTTTAACAAGCTCTTCAATTCTCGTCCTAACTTTTGGAACATGTTCATCACCTAATATATAATTTGACTCTGTAGCTTCTTTTTCTTTTAACGGAATCTTATATCTATTTTTCAAAACTAAAATATTTTCTTTTCTATCCACTAAAGCATCTAACTCCTTGAGGGTGTCGTCACCAATTATTCCATCAAATGCCTTTAATTCAGGCAATACATAAAACTGAATAGGTTCATCTATCCCTAAAAATTTAAAGAATGGCCCAATCACTTTCCTATCTATATTTACATCTCCTCCAACTGATCGCACTTTTATTGGATTTACTAAATTTATACTACCATGTGATAACTTTGGGCCGCAAAAGTTTTTGTTAGAGCCAATGTCGATCAAAAAACATAAAAGATCACCAGTAGCCGAAGGATATTCTATATAGGGTAGGCTTGAGGGCCTTCTCCCATAAAATTTACTTCACCTACGGTTTCCTCTTGACGAGTATCATTTTCCAAACCATTCTCAGCTATGTAGTCATCATCAGAAAAGGTTTCTATGTGGTAAAGCTTGGGCTGTTTATTCCTCGTGTTCATTTCATATGAACCTCTTTTTTCGGCTGTCCTTGGATTGTTGATGTAGTTTACTTGCCGCGATTGAATGGATCTGTCCACCTCCATCGGTTCATGCTTAATGGCTGGATACCGTGGTGGTAACGCGGGCCTATTATAATTGGAATACTTGTTCACTTGGAAATTAGGACCGTTATTGTAGTTTTGGAAATTTCTAGGGCGAGAGCTTTGATAGATGGTGATTGACCGTTAAATAGAACTCATCAACGGTCGAGTTTCCTTGGGAGAGTTGGTTCAGCTGATGTTCCAGAGTCTGTATATCACGCTTATCTGCGTAATGCAGCGAAAGTATTCTTTTAATCTCAGCCCAATCACTGTCAAATACGTTGTAAGACACAAGAGCTGTGTCCGCAGCACCAACAATTTTTTGGCGCACGCTTTGAATAATAGCGCGGTATATGGGTTTTTCTTTTACTATTTCAAAATCTTTTAGGATTGTTTCTACTGAGTGTACCCATGAAACGTACTGAGTTGGGTTACCCTCAAATGTTCTTAGCTCCTTAACGCTGTCTGGCAACCTGCTTATATCTTTCAAATCTGTTTCCGTACGTGGTCGCTGGAGAGATCCTTCTTCCGACACATATGTCACATCCTGTCTATTTTCCAGATGCTCCAACCTACTCAAAACTTGTCCAAGTGCATTATTGCTTAGACTCGCTTCTATTGCCCCTATCCTAGCTTCTACTGACTTGATCTGTTCCATAAATCTGTTTATGGCTCCAGTCATAGTGATCACTGTTGTTTTTAATTCTTCCATTCTACCTTAGGTCTTATGCTATTAACTGACTGACAAGGAAAAAGAAATTTCACTCACCTTAAGTGCCCGAAGTTCTGGCTGAAAATCCTTGATCGTCGCACTATTCACTTCACCTAACTTCTTTTTCAATATATTTTAAATACTTTCTTTATTTAAGAATTTTTTATTCTTTTCCCCTTTGCGGGATTTAAATTTTTTCAAAATTTTAATAAATTTCAATAAATTCTTTATTTCCGATTCTTTATTATATTTTCTTTTTTTTTCTCTTTTCGACAATTATTTATTTATTTAACAATTTCTTTTTGGACAATTATTTATTCTTTAAACTTTTCTTTAACAATTTATTTTTGGACAATTATTTATTGTTTAAACTTCTCTTTTGTACAACAATTATTTCACTTTCAATTTTGTATTTTATTTTTTCTCTTCTTTAGTTACTTTTTCTTTTGTTGAAAATTTTGTATTTATATATATTTTTTTATTTCAACTATTATATTTGGGATGAAAGGTAAATAAATTACCCTTTTACAATGAGTCTTGGCTACGTTTCGCGGCGCGACGCGTCCGTTTAAAACCCTTTGCTCCTCGCGAAAGCTCCGTATGATTCCAGTTTGGAACTCCACCACTATATTCCGTGGATTCCTACTATGGTACGGTTCACTTCACGTTCGCCTCGGTAACCTTCTGTGATTCTTTTATTTTTACCACCAGGAATACCGGATTAGCGAAGGAGGAGTTAACCTTTAATATTTATAAAAACTTTTTTGTTTTATAAGCCCTGGAGGGATACGTTTATTTCGCAGGACTGTTATTACTTTATAAATATATTTCCCGAGGGAAATATTTCTTACTTTTTATTTCAAGGACTCCGTACCTTTAAACAGGGTCCCTGCTCGGGCGCCAGTTAAAGGATTTTAAACGGAATGAATTAAAAAAATTAATTTTGAGAGCGAACCACGGCTCCTTATTTTAAATAAATAAAAATTCAGACACTCACAATTTGATTTACACAATTTTTTATTTTATTCAATTCAAACATTCACAGGATTTTTGATATTAAAAACTTATTACTTTTATTAACCTTAAAATTGACAAAATATTAATTATTAATTCAAGAGTTAAAATTCAGCTCGACGTTCGATTAGATTCGCACCGCAACCAAGACTGCTCATTTCAGGCCAGCTTTGTTGGCTCATTCTCATGAATCGATCACGTTGCACCTACATGTGCAAGTATGCAGACGCTGACTGTGCAAAATTAGTTTCTTACAGAATTATTGCAAGAAGACAATTTTGTAATCGGATCGGATGCGCGTGTAAAAGTAAAAATATAGAAAGAGCTGACAATTAATTATTTTTTAGGCGGCAGTGTTGCCAGCGGTGTTAACTTGTATAATATTCTGCTCAGTTGAATTTTGTTTACATTTTTGAATTTTGAAAAACTTATTATAATTAAAAACTGTTAAAATCTATTAACAATTGAAATTGTTAAAATCTCTTGAATTTTGAATATTGTTTAAATCAATTTTATATTTAAAAAGAATTGTTAATTATATTTGGAATTAGAATTGTTTAAATATTTATTTTCATTATCCTACATACATAATATCAAAATATGTTTTGTACTTATCGTATACGTACATATATCCTACATTGGAATTTATTGAAATTAAAATGATTTTTTACGCACAATGTTATATACCAGCGTTGCGCGTTCATATTGTTCAAATTAAGATTTTCGGCAATTCATATGTACACTACCCGATCGTAAACAAAACTCATAGCAAGAGCGTAAAAATACAAAAAATTCTCTTCAGTTGCTTAACAGCATTCAACAATGTAGGTTGATGTTGCTTTGTTTCAAAAATTGCAAAAACAATTTGTAAAAACAACAACACAATTTGTAAACAAGAGAATTACTTGCAAAAAACTCATACATTTCAAAAAAAAATTACTAATGCATAAGCATGAAAACACATAAAAACAGTATTTTTAATACTTTTTTTTACACATTTTAAATAAAAAACTTTATCTTTGCGAAGAAATATATATTTTTCTATTCTTTGAATATGTTTTATCTGTAAAATTTACTATTTTACTTGTTATGAAATTTGATCATAACAAGCGTAATTAGGCAATATTTTTTCTACAATGACCACTACAATAACAGTTTCTTCGCGTCTCTCTTTCTGCGCTTGGCTGTTATATACATATCTAAGGGAAAATTCGCGGTTTTCCTTCAGTTACACTGTAGCAAGGGGGCCGGAATGTTTAGTTCTAAAGTAATTATGAATTTAATCAGAAGTGAATTTATGCAAATATTACGCCATGTACCCTAAGAACAAGAAGTTCTCTCGTTACTCGTTATTATAATCCCTTTTATTTATGTGCTATAGAGTAAGAGAATAATGTAAATAAGAATTAGTACGAAAACTGAAAGCAATTGTAAAGGTTGATATCCCGCATAAAATAAACCAGAAGTACATATTACTCTGATTAACCCCCGCATTTTTTATTTCCAATCTTTGTTAAATTTCTTCACCACTCACCCGTCAACAGGAGCTATGACCAATTATGTAACATTAATGAATATATAGCATTGTTGCCCAAAATCGCGATTCCCTATCACGCGAGATAGGGTAAGAAATTTCTGCTGACGTTGCATTGACTCACCTACACTATAAGCTTACTTGTGTATTTTCTTATTTGAGCATGTGTTAGTTGATTATCTCTCAAATTGCAAAACAAAATCAACTCAGTTGCTGATCAGCATTTGTCGAAGTAAGATTTCTACGCAACTTTTTTAAAATAAACACAGAAATACAACAACAAAATTTTGAGAAAGCCGAATTTATGTAGGTGAATGAGAGAGCCAGCTGATAGTTTTTATACCCTCCACCACCATCAGTGGTGATAGAGGGTATATATAAGTTTGTCGCTCCGTGTGTAACACCAAGAAATATTCATCTAAGACCCAACAAAGTATATATATTCTGGGTCCTTATCAAATTCTGAGTCGATTTAGCTATGTCCGTCTGTCTGTCTGTGTAAAACACGCTCACATTAAAACTAAGCAAAGGAAATCAACCAAATTCACCCAAAGTATTTATTATTATCCTAAGCAGTTTGGTATTGAAAATCAGAAAAATCGGTTCACAACGTAAAAAGTAATGATTAAAAATTTCAGACTACCTCGAAAAAAATTACGTTTTTTTTCAACATTCTTTTGAAGTTTTCTCAGAAACTACCAAAGATATTTCGATGAATTTTGTCACACATTAATTTTTTATGCCTGTGATCAATTATGTTCAAGATCTTTACAATCGTTCGAATATTTCCCATAGCCCCTATACAAAGGTATATATTCCCGGAAATTAGTTTATCGTTAATAACTCCCTCAAATATATCGGTATCAACACAAAATTTTGTACATGCAAATATAATATGAACAGAAATCATACGGTCAACGTAGATCTCAGTCGGTCCACAATTGGTCATAGCTCCCATATAAGGTCCACTTCCGAAAATCACCTAAACGTATATATTTCATTGATGAATATAGCTATTGTGATAAAATTCGAGTTAAATATGTTTTGTGTACATACAAATCAATCTACCAAATTTTTTACGGATCGGTCCATTATTGGTCATAGCTCCCATATAAGGCCCACTTCCGAAAATCATTTAAAAGCTCATATTTCATTGTCAAATAAAGCTATCTTGAAAAATTCGACACAAATATGTTTAGTCTAAATATAGATAAAATTCGGCACAAATATGTTTTATCTTTATATGAATCACACTTCCAAAATTTACCGGATTGGTCCATATATGGTAATAGCTGCTATATAAGGTCCACTTCAAAAAAATCACTTAAGCGCACATATTTCATTGTCAAATAAAGATATCTTGATAAAATTCGACAAAAATATGTTTTGTGTAAGGTCATAGCTCGTATATATATAAAGCACTTCCGAAAATCACCTAAACGCACATATTTCATTAATTAGTAAATCTATTATAGTAAAATTCGAATTGATCTTTTTTTGGCATATAAATCATTATATGAAATTTTTTCCTTTTCGGTCGATAAATGGTCACAATTCCCATATAAGGACCATTTCCGAAAATTACTCAAATGCACATTGACAATCAAAGTTATCGGAATAAAATTCGACATAAATGTGTATTTTGTATATATAAATCATTCTACGGAATTAATATACATTTTTCTCGACCTTATTAAAATTAGTTTGACATATGCATTAATGTTAGTACCCTCAATACGGAAACAAAAATTTTGCCAAGTTATCTGAAAATTAGATATTTAAATGAGTTTTGATAAAAAGTAGCTTGCAGGTGGAGGGTATTTAAGATTCGGCATAGCCGAATATAGCACTCTAACTTGTTTATATATGAACTTTAATGTACGCTGTCTGTCAAAATCCATAATATCAATTTGACAGTTAGAATATACTTTTTAGTTTGCAGTCATTTTATTAGTACAGTTTTATTTTGGGTTACATTTTGTTCTCTGCTGCTTTACTAATACAAATTAATGTGTAACAGTATGTGTATGGGCAACACTGATATATAGACAAAATTTAGTGATTTTCTTGTATGGGAGCTATGACCAAATATAGACCGATCGTGAAAAATTTTATAGTGTGATTTATATATATAAGAGCAATATTTGTGCTAAATGTATGTATTTCAATATTTGGTAATGAGTTATGTGCGTTTAACTGATTTTCGGGAGGGAACCTTGTATGGCAGCTATGACCAAATATGAACCGATCGTGAAAAAATTTTGAAATAATATTTCTGTGTACAAAAATTGTATTTATGACAAAATTTTTTATGAATATCACTATTTGGTAATGAGTTGTGTGCCTTTAAGTGTTTTTCTGAAGGGGACCTTGTATGGGAGCTATGATCAATTATGGACCAATAGGAAAAAAATTTCACAGCAACATTTTTGTATATAAGATAAAATAAGTACCAAATTTTATATGGATATCTTAATTTAGTAATGAGTTATGCGCGTTTAAGTGATTTTCGGGAGGGAACCTTGTATGGGAGCTATGACCAATAATGGACCGATCGGAAAAAAATTTTGCAGTAACTTTTCTGTATATAAGAGCAATACTTTAACCAAATTTTATATGGATATCTTAATTATGTAATGAGTTATGTGCGTTTAAGTGATTTTCGGGAGGGGACCTTGTATGGGAGCTATGACCAATTATGGACCGATCGGAAGAAAATTTCACAAATTTCACACGAATGTGCCCCACGGGCTGTTCTGGGGTTTAGTTTCAATTTTTCAGGTGATTTTCGGAAGTGCACCTTATATGGGAGCTATGACCAATTATGAGTGACTCATATAAAGACAAAACATATTTGTGTCAAATTTTATCAAGATAGCTTTATTTGACAATGAAATATGTGCTTTTAAGTGATTTTCGGAAGTGGGACTTATATAGGAGCTATGACCAATAATGGACCGATCCGTAAAAAGTTTGGTGGAATGATTTGCATGTATACAAAACATATTTGTGTCGAATTTTATCCCGATAGCTTTGGAATTCAATGAAATATATGCGTTTAAGTGATTTTCGGAAGTGGACCTTGTATGGGAGCTATGACCAATTATGGGCCTATGCGAAAAAAATTGAGTAGAGTAATTCATATTTCGACAAAATATATTTATGTTGAATTTTATCACGATAGCTTCATTTGACAATGAAATATGTGTTTTTAAGTGATTTTCGGAAGTGGGCCTTATATGGGAGCTATGACCAATAACAGACCGATCCGTAAATTTGTATAATGATTTGTATGTATACAAAACATATTTGTGTAGAATTTTATCCCGATAGCTTTATAATTCAATTAAATATATGCGTTTGAGTGATTTTCGGAAGTGGACCTTATATGGGAGCTATGACCAATTATGGGCCTATCCGGAAAAAATTGCGTAGAGTGATTCATGTTTAGACTAAACATTTCTGTGTCGAATTTTATCATAATAGCTTTATTTGACAATGAAATATGAGCTTTTAAATGATTTTCGGAAGTGGCCCTTATATGAGAGCTAAGACCAATAATGTATACAAAACATATTCAACTTGAATTTTATCACAATAGCTTTATATGGGAGCTATGACCAATTGTGGACCGACTGAGATCTACGTTGATATTATGATTTCTGTTCATATTATATTTGCATGTACAAAATTTTGTGTTGATACCGATATATTTGAAGGAATTATTAACGATAAACTAATTTTAGGGAATATATACCTTTGTATGGGGGCTATGGGAAATATTGGATCGACTGTAAAGATTTTGAACATAATTGATCACTGCCCTGAAAAAATAATGTGTGACAAAATTCATCGAAATATCTTCGGTAGTTTCTGAGAAAACTTCAAAAGAATTAGGAAAAAAACTTATTTTTTTTTACGTGTTCAACCGATTTTGCTGATTTTCAATAACATACTGCTTAGGATAATAGCAAATACTTTGGGTGAATTTGGTTGATTTCCTTTGCTTAGTTTTAACGTGAGCGTGTTTTACACAGACAGACAGACGGACATAGCTAAATCGACTCAGAATTTCATAAGGACCCAGAATATATATACTTTGTTGGGTCTTAGATGAATATTTCTTAGTGTTACACAGGGAACGACAAACTTATATATACCCTCTATCACCACAGATGGTAGTAGAGGGTATAACAACCAAATTGAATTTTAACATGTTAGAGTGCTATATTCGGCTGAACCGAATCTTAAATACCCTCCACCAGCTACTTTAATATTAATACTTTTCTCATGTCTTAAATAGAAAAACCCCAAGAGTTAAACAGCTTAAATCTGTTACAATTGCAAGATTTATTGAACATTACAAACGCCATTTTCTTTTATATTTTTAAAGCGCCCTAAGATATGCTTTAGCGATATTTAATAATTTGTGTGAATGATTTAAGGAAATTCAAATTTTCGGGCAGGACCTAGTATGGGAGATATGACCAATTATGGACCGATCGTAAAAAATCTTTAAGTAACATTTCTGTATATAAAAGCTATATTTCAGTCAAATTTTGTATATATATCGTAATTTAGTAATAAATAATGTGCGTTTAAGTGATTTTCGGAGGGGAACCTTGTATGGGACCGATCGCACACATATTATGAACCGATCGTGAAAAAATCTTTAAATATAATTTTTGTATACAAAACTAATATTTGTGCAAAATTTTGTATCAATAGCTTTATTTGGTAATGAGTAATGAGCGTTTAAGAGATTTTCGTAAGAGGACCTTGTATGGGAGCTATGACCAATTATGTAACATTAATGTATATATAGACAAAATTTTGGCTAAATTATTTGGTAATGAATATTGTGCATTAAGTGGTTTTCTTGTATGGGAGCTATGACCAAATATGGACCGATCGTGAAAAAATTGTATAGTGTGATTTATGTATATAAGAGCAATATTTGTGCTAAATGTATGTATATCAATATTTGGTAATAAGTTACGTGCGTTTAACTGATTTTCGGGAGGGAACCTTGTATGGCAGCTATGACCAAATATGAACCGATAGTGAAAAAATGTTTAAGTAATATTTCTGTGTACAAAAATAGTATTCATGACAAAATTTTTTATGAATATAACTATTTGGTAATGAGTTGTGTGCCTCTAAGTGTTTTTCTGAAGGAAATTTCACAGCAAAATGTTTGTATATAAGAGCAATACTAGTATCAAATTTTATATGGATATCTTAATTAAGTAATGACTTATGTGCGTTTAAGTGATTTTCGGGAGGGGTCCTTGTATGGGAGCTATGGCCAATTATGGACCGATCGGAAGAAAATTTCACAGTAATATTTCTGTATATAAGAGAAATACTTGTACCAAATTCTATATGGATATCTAAATTTAGTAATGAGTTATGCGCGTTTAAGTGATTTTCGGAAGAAGACGTTGTATTGGAGCTATGTTCAATTATGGATCTATCTAGAAAATTTTTTCTCTATATAAATTCTATTGACATAGAATTTTAATTTGTAAAATTTTGTTAAGATATCAACATTCTGAAGGAAGTTATTAACAATAAGCTCATTTTCCGGGAATATGTACTTTCGTATGAGAGGTATAAGAAATTGTGGACCGATTCCGACAATTTTCAACAGGAATAAACATCTCGTGTAATAACAAATGTATGATGATTTTCATGGAATTATATTGCATAGTTTTAGTGAAAATTACATCAGAATGTGTAAAAAACGCTTATTTTTTTCGGAGTTGTTTTAAATTTTGATTCATAACTTTTCCCGATGTAAACCGATTTTGCTCATTTGCAATACCAAACTGCCTAGGGCAATAGGGAATATTCTGGCCAAATTTCAATAATTTATTTCACTTCGTTTTGCGTGGGCGTATTTTACACAGACAGACGGACGGACAGACGGACATAGATAAATCGACTCAGAATTTCATAAGGACCAAGAATATATATACTTTGTTGAGTCTGACAAAGTTATATATACCCTCTATCACCACTGATGGTGGTGGAGGGTATAATAACAATAAACAACAAACTGAACTACAACAACACAAAAATTCTTTATTCTTTTTACTGAGTCCCACAGCTATTGAAAGAGAAGTACATAAGTATATTTCAGGTACTTTGAAATAAATTACAAATCGAAATAAATCTATTTCATTTGTTACATCTCTTGTAACAAATTTAAAATTTTGTTTGAGTTATCCAAACATAATAACAAATTCCCAATTGTTCCAATTGGAAAATTTGTTTAACGTCATTAATTTAGAAAATATACCATGTTAAAATTAAAGCTTGTTGAAAAAAAAATCTTAAAAAATATGAACTTTTTACATCGATAAAATCTAAACCGTAAAGAATGTATTTGAAAATTTTGGAGAAATTTCGTATTTATACGAAGAATGAGTGTACCGAAGGGTCATGTTGAAAATCTCAGTTTTTCGATTTTTTTAAATTACCCAACAGACAATATAAATTTATTTGTTATAGACAACAGTTTTTCAAAATTTATTTCAAATGGTCTTAAGCAACTGGGCTTTTTACAATCTGTAATTTATGAAACTTTGCTTGAACGTTAAAATTTTGAAACTGATTTTTCAAAGTTTTTACATAAAATGAAGGAAATTTACAAACACTTCCTTTCAAATCAGAGGATCAATAGTGAATGGCTGTTTAGGTTCACTTGCATCCAGAGCCCTATGTAAGTACTTCTGTTAAATTTAAAAATTGCAATGAGTTTCATATTTATTTGATCATACGCAAATGGCAATTTGTGGACATTATATGTATAATCCACGATATCAACGTTTGTGGTGCGGTTAGAAACCATAATATCTTCATATTTACAAAATGTTTTATTTAATTTTAATTTTTATAAATAAAACAATATACAAATTAATTTTGTAGTATTTTTATACCTAGTTCACACGAGCGGTTAAATTACTTAATTCGGCCTCTGAATGACGATAGCCAATCAACCCGTTTTCACGACACGTTCGTAATTCAGTTTGACATTTATTTGTTTATTATACCCTCCACCACCATCAGTGGTGATAGAGGGTATATATAAGTTTGTCATTCCGTGTGTAACACCTAGAAATATTCACCTGAGACCTAACAAAGTATATATATTCTTGATCCTTATGAAATTCTGAGTCGATTTAGCTATGTCCGTCTGTCCGTCTGTCTGTCTGTCTGTCTGGTTAAAACACGCTCACGTTAAAACTAAGCAAAAGAAATCAGCCAAATTCACTAAGAATATTCATTATTGTCCTAAGCAGTTTGGTATTGAAAATCAGCAAAATCGGTTCACAACGTAAAAAGTTATAAGTAAAAATTTCAGACTACCTCGAAAAAAATTACTGTTTTTACATAATTCTTTTGAAGTTTTCTCGGAAACTACCAAAGATATTTCGATGAATTTTGTCACACACTATTTTTTAAGGGCAGTAATCAATTATGTTCAAAATCTTTACAATCGGTCCAATATTTCCCATAGCCCCCATACAATGGTATATATTCCCGGAAATTAGTTTATCGTTAATAACTCCCTCAAATATATCGGTACCAACACAAAATTTTGTACATGCAAATATAATATGAACAGAAATCATACTATCAACGCACATCTCAGTCGGTCCACAATTGGTCATAGCTCTCATATAAGGTCCACTTCCGAAAATCACCTAAACGCACATATTTCTTTGATGAGTAAAGCTATTGTGATAAAAGTCGAGTTAAATATGTTTTGTATACATACAAATCATTCTACCAAATTTTTTACGGATCGGTCCATTATTGGTCATAGCTCCCATATAAGGCCCACTTCCGAAAATCATTTAAAAGCTCATATATCATTGTCAAACAAAGCTATCTTGATAAAATTCGACACAAATATGTTTAGTCTAAATATGAATCACTCTACGAAATTTTTTCCGGATAGGCCAATAATTGGTCATAGCTCCCATATAAGGTCCACTTCCGAAAATCACTTAAACGCATATATATCAATGAATTATAAAGCTATTGGGATAAAATTCGACACAAATATGTTTTGTATACATACAAATCATTTTACAATTTTGTTTACAAATCGGTCCATTATTGGTCATAGCTCCCATATAAGGCCCACTTCCGAAAATCACTTAAAAACACATATTTCATTGTCAAATAAAGCTATCGTGATAAAATTCGACATAAATAGATTTTGTCTAAATATGAATTACTCTACTAAATTTTTTCCGAATAGGCCCATAATTGGTCATAGCTCCCATATATATTTTATTGAATTCTAAAGTTATCGGGATGAAATTCGACAAAAATATGTTTTGTGTACATTAAAATCATTCCACCAAATTTTTTACGGATCGGTTCATTATTGGTCATAGCTCCCATATAAGGCCCACTTTCGAAAATCACATAAAAGCACATATTTCGTTGTCAAATAAAGCTATCTTGATAAAATTCGACACAAATATGTTTTGTCTTTATATGAGTCACTCTACGAAATTTTTTCCGGATAGGCTCATAATAGGTCATAGCCCCCATATAAGGTCCACTTCCGAAAATCAATTAAACGAATATATTTCATTAAATTCTAAAGCTATAAGGATAAAATTCGACTTGAATATGTAATGTGTACATATAAATCATTCTACCACTTCTTCCCCGGATCGGTCCATTATTGGTGATAGCTCCCATATAAGCCCACAATTCGACACAAATATGTATTGTCTTTATATGAATCACTCTACGAAATTTTTTCCGGATAGGCTCCCATAGAGGGTCCACATACGAAAATCACTTAAACGCATATATTTCTTTGAATAATAAGGCTATCGGGATGAAGTACGACTTGAATATGTTTTGTGAGCATATAAATAATTCTACCAATTTTTTTCCGGATTGATCCATATATTATAGTAGCTCCTATATAAGGTCCACTTCAAAAAAATCACTTAAACGCACATATTTCATTATCAAATAAAGGTATCTCGATAAAATTCGACACAAATATGTTTTGTGTAAGGTCATAGCTCCTATTCATATAAAGTCCACTTCCGAAAATCACCTAAACGCAAATATTTCATTAATTAATAAATCTATTGTAGTAATCATTATACTTAATCATTATACTAAATTTTTTCTTTATCGGTTGATAATTGGTCACAACTCCCATATAAGGTCCATTTCCGAAAATTACTCAAATGCACTTGATAATCAAAGTTATCGGGATAAAATTCGACATAAATGTTTATTTTGTATACATAAATCATTCTACGGATTTTTTTCTTCCGGATCGGTCCATAGGTTGTCTTAGCTCCCATATAAGGTATACTTCTGAAAATCACTTAATATCACTTAATTCGTAATTAAATGCTTATATCCGGATAAAATTCAAAATGAGTATGTTCTGCGTACTGATATATCATTATATTAAAATGTTTTCAAACTGGCCTATTAATATACATACATATTTCTCGACATAATTAAAATTAGTTTGACATATGCATAAATGTTAGTACCCTCAATAAGGAAACAAAAATTTCGCCAAGTTATCTAAAAATTAGATAGTTAAATGGGTCTCAATGAAAAGTTGCTTTCTGGTGGAGGGTATTTAAGATTCGGCAGAGCCGAATATAGCACTCTAACTTGTTTTTTTTGTTTTTTTCTTCTGTTTACATGCAAACATTGGATGTGAAATCAATCTATTGTTATTATTTATATTTAGAAATTCTGTATTTCCGGTCTTTGGCAGCCGCAGACACTTTGAAATGTTGAGTAGTATTGCGAGGGAACATTTCAGAAGGCGCTATGTGCGTTCATGGACTATTTTCAACCAAAAACAAACAAGAGTTCATTCTTTGGGGATAATATGATCTATATACAATTTACTAAGTGGTGCTTCACGCAAATTAGTCCATCTAAAGATGGCCAAAGTAATTATCTTAATCATCTCTGCAATTGTTTGTATAATCATCTTTTATGACAATACCAGCGTAATTGGTAGACGGTAACTGTTTGCACTGTTTCTTAGCAAGGCCACAACACTGCCGCAAGTACCACAGCGACCACAGAATGAACAAGTACAACAGAAAGCTGATTTTGAAAACACTCTTAGATGTAGATCTCAAGCCTTTGCCTCGACGACAACCTGAAAGAGATGTCGCAAGTCGTTGATTATGAAAACTTTGCACGTTAAGCCACCGAAATGCCTCGGTGCAAATATTCAACTTAAGCTCAATAGTATTTGGATCGGGAATAGGTACCGCCAGCTCAGATTACAATATCTTTGCGATATACACGAAGGCGAACTATCACTTGCATGTTAAATTTGAATTATTCATGAAAAGCCTTTTTAAATTCGCAGTCCTGCCTCATTTGCACGTACTTACGGATGAAACGAGTGGACATTCAATGGATCAGATGTTAGAAATTGAAGTGCGTCGTTATAGACGTTCTATTATTTATAGTTTATATGTATAATATGCGTTTATGTGCCGAGGATATTTAAAGTTTATATGTATAATATACGTTTGTGTGCCGAGGAAGTAGTGAACATTTTAAATACAATGACACCATACTTTAGCTCAACACCCAAATCGTACTATAGTGATTCGTTAATCTTCCTATAGTTAGGCTTGCATTGTATAGCCGACAAGAATATGAACGTGCAATATTGCTACATTGTGACATAATCTTCCGTACCGATGTCCGTCTATTGTTTAATGAATTCGATACATTTTCTCCCGATTATTTATATGGTTTGGCGCCGGAATTGACGCCTGTCTATCCCCACAAGAATATGGAACGTGCAATATTGCTACATTGTGACATTATCTTCCGTACCGATGTCCGTCTATTGTTCAATGAATTCGATACATTTTCTCCCGATTATCTATATGGTTTGGCGCCGGAATTGACGCCTGTCTATCCCCACATACTCTATAGATATCGGATACCCTACACTATTATTAGTATAAAATGTGATTTTCCGATCCTTTAAAAATTTTTTTTTTCGAAAAACAAATTAAAAAAAAAAAACAAATTTTTCGAAAAAAGCATTATATGGGACTAAGGGGAAATATGGACCGATCCATAAAGAACTTGTTTGATGGATTTATGTTTGCATACAATTCATTTATACTGAATCCAGTCGTGAAAAAAGTGTTTGTTAGTGAATTGAGCCATTAAGAAATCTGCACAAACTTAATAACCTTTCCGACTCCGGTAGTGTAGGGTATGAAATAAATCGTGTTTTTAATATATGTACAATCGTTGGGTCATATGGTCGGCCATGCCTGCTATACGTTTTTACTTATTTTATATTGAAATCAAAATCTAAAACTATTTTTTTTTTAAGAAAAGAAAAACAGTAAATTGGAACAACTGGTGGTTCACCCTCGGATTGGGATCTCTACAAGGAAGTAGAATCGTTGCTAGCCCCTTCTAAAACCTACAACTCCGAAGGACTTGTAGCTGATAGTGTAAATAGTAAGAAAAACAAAAAGTAATTAATGTAATTAATGTGTAATGAAATTTATTTTGTTTAAGATATAAATACTTCAATCTCATCCCAAACATCACTAGAAGCAGTGTCACCATTACCACCTACGCCTCCATCCCCTTCACCATTGCCATCTTCACCATTGCCATCTACGCCATTGTCAGTATCATCTCCGATATCAATATCACCACCAACTGTGGCGCCATCATCACTATTCATTATTACGCCATCGTCGACCGCTGCTACAAGAAATAAAAACAAATTTTGAAAGATTTTTTAAAAACGTTGAAAAAATCATAGAAAATATTGAGGAGGAAATCAAAAAAACATCGGAGAGAGTTATACAAATAGAAGAAGAAAAGAAGAATATTTTAAAAAATTATGTAGATAGGGAAGCCGATGTGCAGAAGGCACTTATAGAATTTCTGAAGAGACCTTAATTTTTTTATTTTATTTTGCTGTAGCCAGTGCCGTTGCCAAAAAACTATCGTTGCCGCTGTCATTTCTTTATAATTAAAAATTGCTATTGATTCTATATACAACTCCATATTAGTTAGAAGAGAGATTAACAAATTTCTTATTACTAAAACTTTTATTTTTAAAAATTAATTAGTAGTCTGTGGGATAGTTATGAATTAGCCAATATATATAATACATTAAACATTATGTTTTCGTTTTATGTCAATTGAATTCATAGATTTATTTTTTCATAGCGGATCAAAAGTGTGTGTGAAGTTAATTTATATTTTGATCTCATTTACTAGTATATTTCATTTATAAAGATTATTTAGTTATAAAATAAATGTTATTTTTTTATCGATATCTATATATGTTAAAGTGTATATTTGTTTGTTTCAACTTGAAATTTTCAAGTCTTTAGACGACTAAGCGATTAGACCGATTTTCTTAAAGAGTTTATGTCTGGAAGGAACTATAGGCTACTTTTTATTTCGAAATTTTATGTGGGTAAGTTGCCCAGCCCACGTAAGTATTAAAAGTCGTATACATATGTATGTGGGAAATTTCAATTTTTCCAAACAACTTTGACATTAACATTTGGGTCAGACTAAGAATAGGGGCGTGTCGCATATCACTCCAATTATTGCTTGTCAATATAAACATTATTGTTTTTGGAAAACTAACAGAGTCCACAATTTTTTTACAATTAATTTTTTCAATGCGAATATTTTTAACAAAAAATTAGTGTTCCTGAAATGTGTATATGTCGAAAACTATAACTCCTACAGTCCTCAAATTGTGTTCAGGTAACTTTGGTCTTAATAGGAATAATTTATATTTTATACGGGAAGCTTGATATCAACATGACATTTTAAGGTGAAAATGGCCGATGAATTAATACGGGCGTGACACTTCTTATACAAAGTAAGAAAATCGTATTTTTGGGAAACTAAACTAAAACAGTTACGAGTGTTAAAAGTTAGTGCTTTCAATAAAAAATATACCGAACTATTAAATAAAGAACCAAAGTTTGAAATATTATCATTAAATACTTACACACATATCTTGAAATTGCATGTCTTATTACTTCAGGGTTGAAATCTTCACTGCTGTAGTCCGTAAGCTGTACAGTATAATCTGGATGCGATCGATTTAATTCAACAGCTTGCAAAGCTTCCAAACATTTGTCATTAATAACGTCATTATTTTCGTTGAGAAAATTGTGGAGTACAACGTAATATAAGATAACAACGTTGGCATTTCTTATGGCATTATCGACGCCTTTTCCAATGCGTCTAAATCGGGCTTTCAATTGTCCAAAAGCATTTTCCACTACTCTACGAGATTTTGAGAGGGCATAATTAAAATTCTTTTGTTGGGGGAGTTTTCCAGTTTTTTCTCGGGGGAGTTTTCCAGTTTTTTCCTACCGAGCGCGTCCCCGGGTGGCGGATAGGGGGTGGTGATGGACCATCTGTTCTCTCCCAGCTTTAATTTCACTTTTTTCGAAAAACAAATTAAAAAAAAAACAAATTTTTCGAAAAAAGCATTATATGGGACTAAGGGGAAATATGGACCGATCCATAAAGAACTTGTTTGATGGATTTATGTTTGCATATAATTCATTTATACTGAATCTAGTCGTGAAAAAAGTGTTTGTTTGTGAATTGAGCAATTAAGAAATCTGCACAAACTTAATAAATCGGGCCTTTTCCAATGCGTCTAAATCGGGCTTTCAATTGTCCAAAAGCATTTTCCACTACTCTACGAGATTTTGAGAGGGCATAATTAAAATTCTTTTGTTGGGGGAGTTTTCCAGTTTTTTCTCGGGGGAGTTTTCCAGTTTTTTTCCTACCGAGCGCGTCCCCGGGTGGCGGATAGGGGGTGGTGATGGACCATCTGTTCTCTCCCAGCTTTAATTTCACTTAAGCTGAGGGAGGGCAGATTGTCCACCACCTGGGAATATTATATTCCCCGCGGACCAAAAAACTGGAAAAAACAAATATGGAAAATAAAAAGATAAAAGTTACGGTGCAGGGCCTAAATAACCCAGTACCGGCGGCAAGTGTTGATCTACTCGCGAGTCACGTGTCGTCGTCATCCTGCAATCGTGAGCTACGTACTACGTACTACGGAGGTGGGTACCTTGGCCTCCGTGGCGGACAATGTGTCAAGTGTACAGCATGCCGCTGGCAAAAATATAGGGGTGAAAGAGAAGGATGTACTCGGAGAGAGCTCTAAGCTACCTCAGCCTTTAAATATAGGTGAGGGTTCCGACTCTGAATCCTCAGATGATAATAATAATACCATTATAGCAAATCCCAAAAAGGATGAAGTAGAGCAAATGGTGAAAGAGGTGAGTGATAGCATAGCTAAACTACCTATTACTAAGAAAAGACTTTCTGGAGCACAGAGGAGGAAGTTGAAAAAGATGCTTCAGGAAATCATAGTTAGTCAATCCCACGACACTCCAAAGGAAAAATCGGACTCTCTCACAAGATCTGAGGCAAAAAGGATCAGGTCTCCCGAGGAGTTGACAACTGAGAATAAACCTAAGAAGAAAAAGAGCTCCCCGTCTTCTAATAAACAGTCGAAGCCAAGCCATACTTCACTCAAAGGAGTCTCAAGTGAGAATCCTGCGAGTAAGGGTGACAACGCCAAGCCAGATATTCCGAAGACGAACACGTCGGCGAAATCAACCTCGAAGGTAAGGGAATCTCAAAAGAAGTCCCGAAAAACGAGGAAGGAGAAGCTAGACGGAGGAAAAGGAAAAGAGCCGCCATCTTACGCCAAAGTTGCCAGAAGTAGGCACCGGGACGATCTCTGCTATGCAGTTTACGATGCCGGTAATCCGACAGGCAAAATTCCAATAGACCAACAGAGTAAAATAGAAGACCTGTTCAACAATAAGATAGTGGACCATGCAATCAATAGAGAGCGAGAGCTGCGAGTTCAGCATGGGCGTGATGTTGATGAGGTTGGCATCTCACCAATGTGTTAGCACCCTAAAGAACTTGGTGGAAAGTATCCCTCCTCCCTGGGACGGCGCTAGGCTGGGACTGGCAAAGAAGAGCGAGCTTCCGGTGCTTCTAAAGTCTACTGTCTACATAAAAGGATGGGACAGTAAACTGGCCAATGAACGTATACTGGAAATTCTTGGAGGTCAAAATGCTGAGCTGGCCGTGGAAAAATGGGATGTCTTTTACAGGAAAGAAGAACCCGAGGGAACTTTATTTGTAATAGGTATCGACCAGAAATCCATGGCTAGTCTTGCCAAGAATAAAGGAAGGGCTTACTTCGCCTCTAAAGCTGTCATATTCAAAATTGGGAAGGTGCCGATTGGAAGGGCTGTTACAACAAGCCTCGAAAAGGACACCAAAAAACCTAAGACCACAGCATCAGTATCCACTACTGATAACGTTGAGGAGTCAAATCCTAAAATCGAGGAATTTACCATTAACTCGCCAGAAGAAAGTGTAGTTGCCCTTTCCGAAATTGGGAAGGCGCCGATTGAAAGGGCTGTCAAAACCGGCCCCGACAAGGACACTAAAATACCTAAGACAGTACCCAAAGCATCATTAGCAAGTACTAGCAATGTTGAGGAGTCAAATCCTAAAAGCGAGGAGGAAATCACTCACCCGCCAGAAGACAGAACAGCAGTGCTCTCCAGAATTGGGAATGTGTCTATTAAAAATACTGCTATTCCTATGCCTGATAAGGACACCGCAGTGCCATCAACAGTACCCACTGCATTAATAGCCACTTCAGGCTATCCGGAGGAGTCAAATCCAAAGAGCGAGGAGGTGACCACCAACTCGCTGGAAGACAGTTTAATGGATGACCATGATTGAGGTTATCCAAATAAACCTCCATCGGAGCGAGGCAGCTACCAACGCTCTGATGGCTAAAATCAACACAGGTAAAATACATATAGCTTTAATCCAGGAACCTTGGACGATTCGCAACAAGGTTTCTGGATTAAATCACGTAAATTTCCAACTTTTCTACGCTGATACAGGAACTCGCCCGAGAACATGTATCTTATGTCACAAGAACTTATGTTTTCTCCTCTCAACAGGATTATCAACATCGGATGCAACGGTGCTGAAGCAAGGTCGTGGCAACATATTCCTTGCATCTATTTACCTGCCTTTCGATTTTCCGACACTACCACCAACGTCGGATCTGATGAAACTGGTTGAAGAGGCACAAAGAAAAAATAAGAAAATTGTAATAGGTTGTGATGCCAACTCGCACCATGTAGCTTGGGGTAGTACAAACACCAATCGCAGGGGACAAGCCCTCATGGATTTCCTTAATACTAAAGACTTGATAACATTGAACTTAGGTAATAAAGCTACCTTCGTCAATAGAATCAGAGAAGAAGTATTAGATATAACTATATATTCAGAAGAGCTTATAAACGAAATTCAGGATTGGAGAGTTTTGGACGAGCACTCCTTTTCTGATCATCGGTACATAAGATTCAAAATACTAAGGCCACCACCAAAGCCGATAAAGTTTCGGAATAAGTCTAAAACTAATTGGACAATGTTCGGGACCTTACTAAAGAACCGTTTAGGTCAGGACTCTTTTCAATGTCGAAATAAATAGGATATAGATGCTAAAGTGGAAACGTTCACAAGTGCCCTGGTTGAATCGTTCGAGGACAGCTGCCCTCTGCGAGAGCGGAGATCTGCCCAGGAAAAACGCTGTGTAACTGGGGAGATCCGGAACCTTGGGAAGACTCTTCGCAAACTATTTAACCGGGCACGGCGTAAAAAGACCGCAGTATACTGGGATGAGTATCGTAATAAACTTGGTGAATATAAGAAAATCGTTCGAAAAGCCAAACGAGACTCCTGGAAACTTTTCTGTGAACAGGTAGATAGCGTAAATGACGTATCGAAGATAAAAAAAATTCCTATCCAAAACTCATGTCCAGCCGGAATCTATGATCGATGACACGGGCAGGAGGCTTGAGGATATGGAGGAGACAATGAAACTCCTAATGGATTCTCATTTCCCACACGGTATATCGAATAACATAGATGAACCGATATTGGAGGAAGGGGAGGTTAACACGGAAATAGTTATTACATCTGACATGGTTAAAGGGGCAATCAAGAGCTTTGCTCCCTATAAAGCTGCAGGCCCGGATGGAATTTTCCCGGCACTTTTGCAGATGGAGGCGGGACTGGTTTCCGTACATCTGTCACAGATATTCACTGCATGCTTAAAATTTGCATATACCCCAGTTAAATGGCAGGATGCAAGGGTAATATTTATACCCAAACCAGGGAAACCTAGGTATGCGACACCTAAGTCCTATCGACCGATAAGTCTTACGTCCTTCCTACTTAAAACCTTGGAACGGATAGTCGATAGCATGGTTAAAAGCAGCATACCATACAAAGACCTTAAATATAAGCAGCATGCTTATGTAAAAGGACGATCGGTGCAAACCGCTTTAAATGAAGTTGTCCACTACATAGGTGAATCTTTCGATAGCAAACTGTATACACTGGCGGTATGCATTGACATCGAAGGCGCTTTCAATAACGTGCACACTGATACCCTTATCCAATCCCTAGACCAGTTTTATGTTGACCGGGTGCTCCGTAACTGGATGAAATACATGCTAAGGAACAGATGGATAAGCTGCGAGATGTACGATATAACTATCAGGAAAAAGGTATTTCGCGGTATACCACAGGGTGGCATTTTGTCACCTTTACTCTGGGTTACCACGATTAATAGCCTCCTAAGGACCCTAACCGAGAAAGGACTTAGACCTGTCTGTTATGCAGACGATGTCGTAATACTTTTAAAGGGAAAGGATCCAAATTACTTGTGTAGAAGAGCTGAGGAGGCTCTGAATACGGCCTTGAGCTGGGCTCAACCGAGAGGCCTCAATGTTAACCCGGCGAAGACGGAAATCTGTCTTTTGACAAGAAAGACAAAAATTTCTACGTATACTGAACCTTGCTTCCTGGGCAAGAAGATACCGTTGACAGACAAAGTTAAGTACTTAGGTGTAATACTTGACCGGAAATTAAAATGGAGACACCACATAGAGGATAGGATCAACAAGGCACATCGGTGCTGGGCGATATGTAGGAGAACCATAGGCATGAAATGGGGTCTTAGTCCTACTATGACAAATTGGCTTTATAAAAGTGTAATTAGACCAATTCTAGCTTATGCTTCAATAATCTGGTGGACTGCTTTGGACAAAAAGTGTAATATCAAACTACTACAGGGAGTTCAGCGTACATGCTGCTTGGGTATAAGTGGTGCCATGTGTACTACTTCAACCAAGGCTCTGGAAACGTTGCTAGATATTCCACCCATTGAAACATATATAAGATATGAGGCGGCGCTTACAGCCGAACGGCTCTTTACTTTAGGCGAACTGGCCAAAAACGATTATAGGACACGTCATCAATGTATACTGGACACATTGGAAGGTTATACACATTCATCGGACGTGCCTGATCGCATACCAGACACAGAATATGTCGGAAACTTTGAAACGCTAATCCCAGATAGAATGTCTTGGTCAAGCGGAACATTAGAGCAAATACCAGTAGGAATCCGTTGCTACACGGATGGCTCTAAATTAGGGGACAAAGTGGGCCTGGGGTTCTATATTGAAGACCCAGAAACAGAAATATACCACCGTTTACCTAATCATAACACAGGCTTCCAGGCAGAAGTACGAGCAATAACGGAATGTGTAAATTGGATTAGAATAAATATGGCGCCCACAGGGCTTAATATATTTACCGACAGCCAGAAGGCAATTTGTGCGATATCAGGTGATAGAGTTAAATCTAAGACCTTATTGGATTGTAAGAAAGCTTTAACTGAATACTCTCCCAGAGGTAAGGTTCACATCATATGGGTACCAGGCCACTCGGGAGTAGTCGGCAACGAAAGGGCGAATGTAATAGCTTTAAAGGGAAGGGAGCTCGATGTAGTTAACCTGACAAACGCAAAACCATTCGACGCAACAAAAGCTGAATTAAAAATATGGATGAGAGAATCCCATAAGACCTCTTGGAATAATGAAACGGTGGGTAGAACCACAAAGATTCTATGGGGTGACCCTGATGAGAGCAAGACGAGAAATCTTCTCAAAATGAGCAAGTCTGAGGTTAGTATGATGGTACGTATTCTGAGTGGACACACAGGATTACGAGCACATCTATACAAAATTGGACGTGCGGATTCAGACGAATGTAGAGCATGTGGAGAAGACAGTGAAACTCTGGAGCACTTTCTTTGCCATTGTCAGGCATTCGTCGAAGTTAGATCCAAGTATCTTGGAAGTGATGTTATTCCGGAAATAACATTCTTAACCAACACCGATTGGAAGATTCTTAGGAATTACGTCCAGGAAACTGAGTTTCTGAACATGGAAAAATAAAACATTCAGTGAACAATTTTTTTTTTTTCTTGAATTGGAGCGCACAACAGGCCCGATAGTGGCCTAGGTGTATTTCTTCGGATTTAATGTAGTATACATCCTCCTATCAACCTAACCTAACCTTTGTTGGGGACTTGGTAATACGCTGAAAGGGTATGGTTTCATTAATTTTTCACTTAAGCAAAATGCTGAATCGCCAATTATTAACACTGGGAGATCCACACCGGAAATATTTTTTTTAAATCAGTTAGATGATAACATTGATTTAATTGTTGCTTTAAAGAGGAACCCTCAAATATCTGTGAATCATTGCATCTTCCAGGACTGCCACAAGTTACATAAATAAAACGGTATCTGAAAATAGCATAAAAACTAAATGGATCATAGAAAAGAATAAACACTAATACCTAGCGTCCACCAATGCTAAAATTACAACGGAATACCATCCCTTATAATTGTAGTAATCGATAGCGTCCTCTTGGGTGGAGTGGATTTCAATGTGACAACCATCTATAAATTATTTAGATAACATGAAATAATAAAATATTTTATTGGTAGCATATACATACCAATTGCACAAATACATTGAGGAAATCCAAGTGATTCAAATCCATGAACTAAACTTTCAATTTTATCTCTAGTCATCGGGAAGTTATTTAAATATATTGGGGCTAATACTCTCCACACCTCATCACAAAATTTTAAAAGAATTATGCAGACAGTTGATTTTCCCACACCAAACATGTTTGCTATTGTGTGGTACTCCGCTGAAGAACCTAACGCATATAATGCGATTGCAACTCGTTTCTCTAGCGGTATAGCTTCGCGCATATTTGTATCGCATTTTCGGAGTCCTTGTAATAACTCACATAGTTTATAAAATAACTTTCGGCTCATCCTAAAGTTACTTTTGAAAAACGAATCATCGGCTTGCTGGTAATCAACCTCCCAGAAAGACTGAGTTCGTTCCTATAAATATTTGCGATAATATGGGTACGTATAATTTTTCAAGCAACTCACCTTTTTCCATGCTAATTTTTCTGAGGTGATAGTTTCACAGTATTAAAAGTTGCAGTTGTTTCAAAAGCTGCAAATGCTTCTTTTGGAGATCGAGTAGTGCCTCTGTGCGCAATGTTGTCTCCTCCACAATCTTTATTGTAGCCAATAACCTTCGGGAAATTATAATTTTTTTATAATTTTCTTTTTTTCCTCCATTTAAGTTTAAAATACTTCCACAAATAAATTTAACTTTGATCAGATTTTTTATTTCTTACTTTTAATTTATTTATTTATTACAAAAATGTTTTTCCTTATTTTGTTTTCTTTTGACATTTTTGTTTTGACAGCTGATTTTGATAAATACTCGATAAAAATTAGAGATGACAGTAATTCGTTCGTAATTCATAAGGTATTTCAAACTGAATTACGTACAGCTTGTGTAATTCGCAGCTGAAATTTTGTATGGCGAATCATGTCATTCAGTACGTAATTGGGGGTGGAATGATGAATGACATCGCGAATGACGAATAATTGCACCATGTGAACGGGGTATTACTTGGAACCAAGTAGGAGGATTGCAAAGGAGTAAAATTACCAATTATGATGACTTTTTGTGAACATTAGAACTAGTAATTAAATAGTTCTAAAGCACCCAATTGGGTCCAATTGTACTAGTATAAGTCTAGAATTAGTAATTTTTGAAACACATTCAATGTTAATTGAGCATTAAGATGGTATAGGAAAGTTTACAGTTGGGAACTAGTACTGGTGATTTTTGTATTAGTAAAATACTAATTTGGTACTAGTTCCATTTCCTGCAGGGATATTATTCATTTGAATTTCAGAAAAGGACTGATGAAATGTTTAATGTACTTCGAAACAAAACAGTTTGAAATTAGGTCAATTTTAAATGAAAAAGCAGGAAATAATAATGTAATTTCGAATGTAAAGCAAAAAATGTGCTAAAAACTGTATCTTCGAACTTTAGTAAGGAAAATCAAGATCTTTTATTTTCTCCAGACAAACAGGACCACTTCAATATACGTAGCGACTACTATAGAGGATTTCGACAATAATCTTTATGAACTTTGAGGATTTTTAGTAAAAATACAATACATAAACAATTTATTTAAGTAAAAACTATTTTAAGGAAATTAAAATTTTTGCAGCAAATTTTCAATAATTTTTATTTCTTATAATTTCATAAACTCTATTGAAACAAACAAAATAAAATTTATTTTTTTCTTTCTGTGAAAAACTCGTTATGGTTTTGTCCGATTCTGCCTTATTTCTCTTTTCCCCCCGCGCCTGTAATAATAACAGTAATACATTTTTATACCCTACACCACTTTAGTAAGGAGGGTATATTGGATTTGTGCTGATGTTTGTAACATACAAAAATATTCGTCCTAGACCCACCTTAAAGTATACCAATCGGCTTAGAATCGTTTTCTGAGTCGATTAAGCTATGTCCGTCCGTCCGTCTGGCTGGCTGTCCATGTAAACCTTGTGCGCAAGGTACAGGTCGCAATTTTCAAGATAATTGGATGAAATTTGGCCCGCACGTTTTATTTGACCCAAGGACGAAGCCTATTGAAAATTGAAAATGGTTAAAATTGGTCCATTATTTCACCTAGCTCCCATAGAACAGGTCCCCCCGAAAAAAGCTTCTGAGCTCATAATTATGTTATATATACAGATATATCGATAAAATACGGCACAACTAAGTTTTATAGAAGTCTTGATGACCCTGCCAAATTTCATAAAGATCGGACCCCATCTGACCCTAGCTCCCATACAAAGTCCCCTTCAGAAAATTACTTGAATGTCCCAAATTAACTTATAAACAAAAAATATCGCGATGAAATTCAGTACAATAAAATATTATGTAAATATAAATATATTCACAAAATTTTATCGGGCTTGGTCCATATTTGCCCCTAGCCCCCATATAAAGCCTCTTTCAGAAAATTAGTTTTTCATCCATAAAGTGCTTAAATGTATCGGAATAAGGGAATATGCTTTATTATGAAAAATAAATCACATTTAATATTCGTAACTGGTGTAGGGTATCATATGATCGGCCACGCCCGACTATACTTTCTTACTTGTTTTTATTTAAAATTATTAAAATACTTTATTAAGATACAATATACATAAATTCATTTCACATTATCAAAATATTATAAACTATGTATGACGGTAAATTAATTTATTTTTTTCATAATTAAATACACCATTTACTTCTACCATCAAAATGTTTTCTACATTAAATGATGTCAATCGATTACGCTGACCTGATAACATGAATTTTAAAGCCGAAAAAGTCGTTCTACACTAACTTGCGTAGATGGAACTCCCAATATTATTTCGGCTAAAGTTGTTAATGGACTTTTTTAGTACACCAATAATCCAGAATATTGCCATTCAGGAACAAACGTTCTCGTTCATACGCCATAAAACTGACTTCTAATTCCTTTAACAAAGGCAAGTTGGTTTGATAGTTATCTCGATCCAATTTTTTTAAAAACTCTACCAAAGATTTCGCTTTGGTACTTATTGATGGCGATTCTCCATCTATCACGCACTGGTTAACGGCTTCAGACGTAGTTTCTATAAAAAAAATATAGAAAAAGAAAACAGTAATTAATATATTTTCACCAAATTTATTAAGTTTGATTATGCATTTATCCATAGATAATAATTATTTTTATAACTTACCTTTAATTAAATTTATTCTTTTATACTATGTTTCCACTGGCTTGAAATCTACTAGATTTGCGTGAACCTCTTCAAGGTGTTTCCACTGAGCTAACTCGATTTTGATATTCGAATTTTCGAACAA
>NW_023996590.1:0-37964 GCF_015586225.1 Lucilia sericata | reverse complement strand
AACGTTTAATAACGATTAACTTATATTTAACAACACATTTCTAATATTTATAAACATAAAGACATTCCAAGCTAAGCTGCTTGCCGGCACACTCAAAGCATCATCTTACATCAAGCAACAACATCAATTACCATCTATTATGGTCAAAAAAAATTAACAAAAACAAAACTAAAACCAAAAAAGACATTCACGATGCATCCTAGTTTTTAAATAAACGAAAAGACGCCACAAGTTTTTAACAAAAATTAAAATCAATCACAATAAAGATCAGACATTCAGTTTCAGTTTGATTTCAAACAGATCAAAAGTAAATCCAATTTATTTTTTGGACAACTTATTTAGTAATATCAACACAAACAACATTTATCTAAATTGGTTATAACTACTATTTGCGAGCGTATTCAATAATCGTGCTCTAGTTTTAAGTTTGAATTTGACATGTACGTTTAAAAGGGTTTAATAATGATTGTCTTGTATTCAAACCTGGTACTTGAGTAGTTGATGATGAGCTTGTAGTGGTAGTAGTTGTGGTTAAGGTTGTCCTCATACCTGGCGTACGCCTAGAAGTATCAGTACAAGTGGCATATTCCTCAGTATTGGTATTCGTGCTGCATTCAGAGTTATCGGCATTGCCGGTAAAACTTTTCGGTATATCTGTCATGGAGGACAAACCCAAAGAGATTTCGGATAACCTAAAGGGGGCAAGTTAGTTATTGTATTTGTTTATTACTCAACCTTTCCTTACCTTCTCTGTTCTTTTTGTGGCGTAGTTATAATGCTCTTTCTGGGTGAAGCTACCAAAGTTTTAGCTCCTGGTCTAGTTAAAGTAGAACTCTTTCCAAATGAGGGTGTTATCTCAATGGAGGGTGATAACATTTTCATTTGTGGCGCCGCATAGAGTTTTGGTTCCTTTTCACTTTGTGGTGTTACCGGTGAACGAGATTTCAAACTCATCGAGGCCTGACTAAAAGTGGGACTCTGATCGGTAAATTGTTCTTCCAAATCTAAAGCGTCGGTATCTACTGAACTTCTCTGTTGATGTTGCAACAATAGATGTTTGCGTTTGGTAGAGGGCGTTAGTAAAGATTTGAATTATACGAAGCCTCTGATCGTTGCTCTGCCGTTAACACGGTCACCTCAGATTCATTCCAATGACCATCTGAATGATCTCTGGTTACATCATTGGCCAATGAATCCGATGACGGATAGGTAGAAGCATGACCTATAGGCTCTTCTCTTAAGGGACTTGGCGGTGCTGAAATACCAGATCCTCTGCCATCCTTTTCCTCTTGTTCGCTGCATTCGGCTTCTTGAACATCTGGTATATTGCACATGCAAGTTTGTATGTTTTCATAAACCGGATCTCTATGTTGATCTTCACTATGATCACTTTCCGCTGAGACAGAATCTAAAGGTTCTCTAGGTTCATAATAGTCCTCTTGTTGTTCTGACTTTTCAACTTTCTTTGTCGATCTCTGGCGGAAGGGTTTAATTTGAAAATCAGATTTAACATACGGCTTAAAGTCGATTATAATCTCCTTTTCATCGGACATATCATCCCTGAAGGATTTGCGTGAGAATCTACGAGATCCCTTAGAGGAGGCATAATCTAGATCAATAAGTTTTTCAGTTTTAACATAAACCGGCATAGATTGACGACGTATATCATCACGCCTGAAAGGAGTATCATTTTGAGGCTCCATGGTTACTAACATGGATTTACGGCGATTAGTGTCCGAATATTCTTTGGGAAATGTTTGTGTAGTATCTATGGAATCTTCATCATCATTAATCTGACAGTACTCTTGCGGAGGCGGTAAGAGATCCGAAGTAAAATCTGAGGAACCATCAGCCATTAGTTCGGAACATTCTGTTATATGCTTGCAAACATCTTGAACATTATGCATATCACGTCGGGGCAAACTATGAAAGTCGGTATCTAAACGAAAACCACAAGCTCGCCGTGGTAAACTATTACTTTCATAAGAAAAGGAATCTTCTTTTTGCATCGTTGGCATATGTTCCCTTTTGGGCTGATGATAGTAGAGCTCATGATTGGTGTCATATTCCAAAGGAGGGGTGGTTGATAGTAAGTAAAATTACTCTCCAAAGGAGATTTCGGCGGTTCTTCTGACTGAGTGCGATGTAAAGCTTCGTGATCGGCTATATTAGCCTCCATTGCAGCATCTTTCTGCTGAGTGTCATAAGGTATTTGCGACAAACTCTTGGCCAAGGCTTTGCCATTTTGCAGACCATTTGTTTGGGCACCTTGCGACACCACCTTTACACGATGTATGGTCCGAGGACTCAAAGCTAAATTTTGTTCAAATTCATTCTTACGAACATCGGTCTGTGTGGCCTGTGTTTTCATGGCATTACGAAATTTCTTCTCCACCACTATGACTTCAGGACTGGGAGGAGGTAGAACACGGCAGACCGCCCTGTACCACTGTCAAATCTTCCATTATAGGTATGGCCGCCATCAAAAGTGGTAGGCTGTTGCGTTTTGTACATGCTGTTCGGCAACATAAGTCGGGCACATAGGTGGGCTGTATGTGTGCCATATGATGCTGATGCGTGTGACCAATCTGATGACAGGAACTGTAGCCTGAGGCAGCATATGTATGGTGGATGTGGAGCCCATAATGGCAGTGATAGGAGGTCCACACATAGGTATGGTATCATAATAGGAACCCGTAGGTCCTACCGGTTTCTTTCCTCCAATTAAACGCTCCTGCGATTGAGCCGTTTCATGCGACCCGAAGAGCGAAAGCCCACATTGAAATCATCGAAAGATGTTAGAGTATGAGAGCGGGGCAAAACTCACATGTTTAGTCTGCTAAAGTAAGTTAAAGTGAAATTTGTTTTAGTTTAATAATACATAGAGAGGATAAAGCAGATAAACTGACCTAGGTGTAGTAGGTGGTCCAGCATGTTGTTGCAAGCCGGTATTAACTCCAATATGAGAAGGGCAGTGATAAGAGCTAGAAGAGTAAGATTTTTATAAATTATGAATATGTTGAGCATGTAAGATATTAGTCAAACTCATAAAACTTAAATTTATATTTGCAGAATTAAACTTCAATCGCGATTCGGTTTTCTTAAGGAAATTTTTTCTACAACCACCGAATTTTTTCGTTATAACTGAAGCTGTTTTTGTTCGTTAATTCTATCGCGATTTTCAGTAAAGCGATGCATTTTGTTTATGGCATTTTCCGAATAGGAATAAATTTAGCTTCGCACTATTTCATAGTTTGAAAAGTCGGTCTACTTCCATTAATAGTAGAGATATAGGTTTCAAGAACCTTAGCAAATGTTTTTTTACGTTTTAATGCATTTAGTCCAATTTTTGGGTCACCGTTACAGTGTGATTCAGAGCGTCAATAAGTCGCTTAAATGACTACAAGGCAACCATCGTTTTAAAGAGCTGCAGGACAACATAGATCAACAAATTTCCGATATTTCGGCAGATTTGTGTGCTTGAATCTCAAAACAGTTGGATTGCAGAGTATGTTATCGTGCCAGCACTTCGGCTGGGAACACATGAACGATGTCGTAATTCAAAATAATTGTTATTTTAACCGAATCCATGAGACACGTTATACTATTCTTACCCTTTATCGTTGATATAACTAATTGCATCATAGTGTTATAGGCATGTTGTTGTTGTTGCTGATTTTGTTGCTGTTGCAATAAATGTTGTTGTTGTTGTTGCTGTTGGTGATGATGCTGTTGCTGCTGCTGTTGTTGTTCCATCCATGATGTTTGACGATTATCGGTGGAGGCATCAACCATTTGGAGCTGCTTAATATTGAGGCTGGTTTGTCGACGAAAATAGGAACTATCCAAGTCCATACTGTCAGCAGCAGCGGCGGCGGCGGCAGAAGTTGGTGGATATTGTTGATTATAGCGTGAATATTTATAGAATGGAGTATACGGTGCCAGATTTTTCATCTGACGGTATACGTCTACCCACACAACCACCCAACAAAGATTGGGAGCACTGCGTCTTGAGAGGCAACCGAAAAACTTTTCACGTCTCGAACGTTCTATAGTATTCACCTGACGATCAGTTAAGCAATACTATAAAAAATGAAATGGATATGAAAATAATCTAGAAATATTTATTCAATATTCCTTAATATACCAACCTGTTCTCTGATATCTCCTTTAGAGTATTGTGAGGGTTTCGGATATAGTTCGGTCGATGAGGTGTGGTCTTAATCTTCTGCGATGCGTATTTTCGTCTTCTGAATCATAATTTCGATCCGCTTGACTTGAGTATGTGGGTTTAGCGTGTGAATCTATAGTGCCCATTGAAACTGCATGGTGAAGACCTGCATTTGAAGTGGAAAAAAATCAGTTTTAATAAAATTTTAGTTTTTTCACTAACAAATTTTAACTATAAAGTATTGTATTGCTTAATTTTTACTATAGGAATTAACTTGATAACTCCAATCCCATTAAGCACATATTAAAAATTCTTGCAATAAATAGGTCTGCCTATACGTAGATACATATGTATGTATGTATATTTAAGCCGCATCCAATGTATTAAAGTTACTTGTTGTTATATATTTTGTGTTATTTGCTTGGCTATACATACATACATAAGTATGTTTGACGGTTGCTGCTTGAGCTTATAAAAATAGTAACTAGTTTTTAGTTGGAAAACATTTAATATTGAAATTAAAATGCCTGCATGTAGCAGCAAATAGTGTTTTTTTGTATGAAAACTAGCAGAACCCTACAACAACAGCAACCCTTCCATTCTATTTTTGTAAAATACCAACTTAATAATATCCCATTTCCATGTTCATATCCTGCTTAGTGCAATAAAAACACACATACACACACACAGACAGCCAAACACATGAAAATCTCAAATGACTAGAAGCTGGTTATGGTAAAGGAGGTAGTAGCACCGTAGTAACCGAGTTGTATGTATAGAAAAGAACGTAACAGGATAACAAAGTGTGTCAGTACTGTGCAATTATTTACAATTACTTAAAATTCCAAGCCACTACTAAAATATGTATGTGTGCGTATGTATGTGCGGAAGTATTTACTCTATTCGTACATGTATTTATGCTAAAATTATAAATTTATAAACTCAAGAACAACAAACAAAACCTACAGCAACTTAAATACGAAAAAAACCTAAGAAAATGAACAAAAAACAATATTATACCAAGTAAGAGATGCTATTTTTGCTGCTGCATACACACACACACATACACAAAAAACGTACAAAAAAGAACATACAAATACACAACACTAAAAAGGAAACAAAACACTACAAATGGGTTTCCGTTTTTATTTTCAACATTCATGCACACAAAAACCACACTCATACATTTATACGACAAACAACATCCTCACTCATATACCAATATTTGCCTTTCTTCCTCTCAGGCCAGAGTAAAAAAGCATTAACATAAAATGACAAACGAAAAAAAAAACAGCACAACTACAACAGCTTGAAAGTTAACGTCTCAGTGAACAGTGGGTCAGAATTTAAATATTTTGTTAGTGAATCGTCAATATTTTTCTTATTGCTTGACCATTTTAAAACAATCAATTGATTCAATTAATTTTACTATGTAAATGTCCTAGTTATTACATAAGTTCCTTTTTCAAAAGTTATACTTTGAATTTAAAGTTTTGTTCATTAACTGGAAATATTACAGTTAAAAGAACAATTGTTGTTAAGTTTAAACGTAAGCGACACTTGATTTTCTCAGCTTTATTTTTTTTATACCCTACACACTTTACTGCTTATGTTTGTAACGCATAGAATTAAGGGTTTTATACCTACATTAAGTATAACAATCGGCTCGGAATCATTTTCGGAGTCGATTAAGCCGCGTCCGTCCATCCGTCTGTCTGTCCATCCGTCTGTCTGTCCATCCGTCTGTCTGTCCATGTAAACCTTGTCATCAAACTCCAATTTTTAAGATTTTGGCTGAAATTTGGTACGCACAATACTTTTGACCCAAGGACTATTGATTTTGGTTGATATCGGTCCATTATTAAATCTAGCTCCCATATAACCGGACTATAAGATGTGTATTCCATTGAAATTCAGCATAATTAACTTTAATGTCAACAAAAAATCCCTCCACCAAATTTTGTTGGATCGTTTCATAATTGACCCCCCATATATAGCCTCCATCAGAAAATCATTTTTTTCATCAAAAAATATGTTGAAATTAAGAAAAATACAACATAAATGCTTTATTATAAAAAATAATACTCATTTGAGATATAATCATAACTGGTGCAGAGTATTATATGGTCGGCCATACCCGACTATACCTTTTTACTTGTTTTTATATTATTTATGAAAAATTCGTGAATAATACGATTATTTATATTATTTTATATTATTTAATCAAATTCTTTTCTATTCTTACGAAAGTACGTAAACCTTTTGTAAAATCGTTTTTGAATACTTAAGCGAAATTAAACATAATAATAAAAATTTGCTAAAATTATTTACATTATACATACTAAAATATATCGTACAATTTCGTAAATATTACGAAACAACGATTACGAAACATGGATTATTTTCAGTGTAGTAAGAAATCTAAGAAGAGTTTATCAAATTTTTGAGCGATAAATATTTAATCTTTTTCCTTAAACAACTTCTGCAATCACTATTAATTCCTTAAAGCTGATAAGTTTAATCATAAAGAAAGATAAGATCAGAGCATTTCGTATAATCTGCCGCCTATTCGTTAATCATGTTCGAAACCAAGGCCATGAAATATTAATATACATTCAAGAAGGATCCGCATTTCTTAGCAATTTTAAGAACCCCCACGTAAGTTTAAAAGTCGAGGTTTGGGATATAGTTTAAGCTCATCAGAGAATATTTCCAAGATTTGATTCTAGCCCTAAGGCAGAATTTTGGAACCTTCTAAGTCCATACTTGTATATATGGTACTAATGTATCGAAGTCTGGATGTCCGTCTACGAAAACAGTTTTTTTCTTCGTCTACCTATTTTCGGGATACATATCTTAAATACTTCTATGAGACATGCCTTCAAACAAAATCAGTGCATACAGTTCAAAAAATCTATTATTTTAGCTTTATATTTTTTATAGTTTTCTGGTTGTATGTATGTAAATCGTATATGGTAGGTGGACTACATGTATATCAAAAGAGAAGTATTTGTAGATCTTCTCAAGAAATAATGGGAAATGGATTTTAAACGGGTTTTAAAGAAAATGTGTGATACCGAGGTGACCAACTTTGGTAGGCTATCCACTGGCCCTCCATTATGCGATTATCGTCTACTGTTAAACCATTGGAAAATATCTCAGCTCTAACCATTGAAATTTCGTTACTATAAATATATCCGAGATACTGAAATATTTCCAAAAAGAAGTTTATAAACCACTGTGCAGTGTTGAAATTTTTGAAATTTTGTCATCTGTTTATTATATATCGAAATAGTGGTCCTAGATCCACAAAGTATATACATACATACATATATATTCTGGGTCTTTATTAGATTTAAAGACGGTTTAGCCATCTTTCTGTTGAAAACATGATAGGTCGAAATCGGTAATCTTTATCTTTAGCCTCATATGTGGCCTCCTTAAATTTGTTAAGAACTAAAATCTTCCTACCGAATTGTATAGGAATCGGGTCATAATCTTGCCTAAAGCCAAATTTTAACATATTCTTTAGATACTTTTGAGTAAAAAATACTTTTGGAAATGCACCAACTGTGATCAAAAATTATAACTCTATAAATCTGTCCGATATTTTTGTGAGATGATTAAGAATAAAATGATCATGAATCGGAATCTTTTTTTGCAACTTCCACAAACATGCTGTAAAAACAGGAGGTGCTTGAATGACGGCTAAATTTCCTAAATATATATTAGGATTATAACTAACGTGGTAGCCAGTAGTGTTCTCATAACGAAAACCTATAATTCGGGTTATTTTGAGGCAAAACCCTTTAGCAGCAAGTTGATTTTCTAAAAATTTTTAATGGTATGTTTGGTTACTAAAATTGGAAGAGGGAATAACCGCTGCCCCTATTATTGCTTTTTCGTCGTCTAAATGTGATAGGTCAATCATTCCTGAAGTTTTTTCTAAAGTGATACAAAGGTCTTATTTATGCGGATTTTATTCTGATATCTTTATTTAATACTGAAATATGCGACTTTTATAAGTGGATCTTATAAGACCAATTATGGACCGATCCGGAAAAACTTGGTAGATGTGCACACAAACATATATTTATTTGGAATATTATTTCAATAACTACATTTCTTAATTACTTATGTGCATTAAATGATTTTGGAAGTGGGCTTTACATGGGAGCCGTGTCCAATTGTAAACCAATCCCGAAAATATTTTGCAGAGCATATATTTAGTCCTTTAATTCCCAGTGGAACATGATATGTGTTAATATCTTTATTTCTTAATATATTATATGCATTCCGAAAGTGGACCTTATATGGGAGCTATGACCAATACGTTAAAAATTTGGCATGGTGGTTTATATTTACTTTAAACACATTCATTAAGAATTCTCTTCATTCAGTAATGAAATACATATTTATGTTTACGTGGTTATCGAAAGTGGTTCCTATTTGGGAGCTATAACCAATTATGGACCTATCCGAAAACAAATTCGCAGGGTGGTTTTTATGTATGTACTTTAAACATTTAATGACGAATTTGATATCGATATCTTCATTCAGTAATGAAATATGTGTGTTTAAGTGGTTTTTGGAAATGGGTCTTATATGGGCCAATCCGGAAAATACTTTGCAAAATGGTATGTGTATATACAAAAATAATTTATGTTGAATACTATTCCAATATCTTGATTTGTTAATTAGTTATGTTCATTAAAGTGATTTCGCAAGAGTACCTTATATGGGAGTTATGACCAATTATGGACCGATATACATAGATCTACGTTGGTAATATGATTATGTTCATATTATATATATATTTGCAACATTTTGTGTTGATACCGATATTTTTTGACAAAGTTATTAGCGATATGTACCTTTGTATGGGGGCTATGGGAAATGCTGGATCGATTGTTTTTAATTTTGAATATAATTAATCAGTGGGTGAACACTAATTCGTGTAAATCGAATTATCTTTGTTAATCTCTGAGAAAATTACTCAAGAATTTGGAAAAACGGTATTTTTTTCGAGGTAGTCTGAAATTTTGTGAATCGATTTTGCCGATTTGCAATACCAAACTGCTTAGGACAATAATTAATATATGTATATTCGATGAATTTGGTTGAGTTCCCTTGCTTAGTTTTACCGTTAGCGTGTTTTAGGCAGACAGGTAGATGGACAGACAAAGATGGATAGCTAAATCGACTCAGAATTTGATAAGCAGCCGGAATATATGTATGTATATACTTTGTTGGCTGTCAGATAAATATTTCTTAGTGTTATACACGAAATGTCAAACCACCACTTGTGTTGGGGAAGTGTATAAAAACAAACTTTTCAATGACTATTGCATACCATATGCATTACTTTTAAGTACTATTATAATCACTATAATAAGATATATACTTTATTTTGAGTTTTGTCATTTTATTTGCAAACAACTATGGACGCTTACACGTTGACAACACGGAATGAGTTAGAATGCTAATTAATAAGTGTATTTTTTTCAATGTAAGTTTTTGTTGGTTATCTACTATAGGTCATTTTCCATATAAACTAGAAATCTTTGTTTCAATTTATAAACTTGTTTTACATAGTTTATGTTAAATTTTCTATTTATGTAGTCCCACTGTTATGCTATGCACAATATGTTTGTTATAACAAATACATATACATCTACTTACTATATTATCATGATGTAATTTATTAAATAATTTCATTTTAACAACTTCTTTTATGTTGATTATTAATTTAATTCGTAAAATTATTTATCTAATATGTACGTGTGTGTGTGGTATTGTATGTATCTTTAATGTATATATTTAGACGCATCACTGACCACGGTGGGCCGTGTACTACAAATTAAATTGAAAAAAAAATACTCACCATTATTCATACGCATCGCTACACTCATCGTAGGAGCAGCAGAGCAGCTTTAAAGTGCTTTTATTTTGGTCGATTTTCGTAATGTTGGAAATGTTAAGCAATGATGATGATGAACCATTAACATTCAGAAGTTTATGGATATTTGTTTGCGAAATTCTAGGAGTTTTTAAAGCAAATTTATATTTTATAAATTTGTTTTGTCCTGTGAAAGTCTGGTTATAGTTGTGGCACGTTGTATGTGTTTAACTTTTCTTTGGTCTATTTGGGCTAGAGCGGTGTTTAAGATTAGCATGTTATAGATTTTACATTTTCCATTATGGAGGCTGATTATTTTCATTTAATTGAAGATTTAGATGAATCAAAAGTTAGAAATGTTTTTCTATCTGTCTGCTAGGAGGTTCTGCTACTACTATAGAAATCCTTGTTATTATCCTTAAAATATTTTAGCAGCCTTATTCATTTCTTGTTCTTTTTTCTCATTTTTATTTATTGTTTCTTGTTAAAGCATCTTTTCCATCACTTGTACGTTGTTAAAGCGTTGTTGCTGTTGTTGTAGTTTTTTGTTTTATATAAAGCTTTTTTTTTCTTAAATTATTGTGAAAGATGTATAATTTTTATTAAATTTATTAATTAAATTTTTCTGTTTTTTGTTACTTCTTTTAGATTTTCTTAAAATACCCGTAATTAAAGGATCCGTTTTCGTTTTTTACACTTTTTTTGGTTTTATGACTTTTTGGTATGTATGCGTTTGAAATTTTTTTTTTGTTATAATTTTGTATATACAAAAGAATTTTTTATTACTTTTTCACTTTAATTATTAAATTTTTTTGTTAATTTTTATAACTTTTCAACAAGAACTTATGCAAGCACACAACCAAAATTCCTTTTCTTTTTTTTCAAAATATTTTACTTAAACTTTTTCTTTGAATTAAATTTTCATATTCTAATAGAATGTTTTAGTATAATTAATTTAATTTATTGTAAAATTGCTTTAAATTATTGTTGTTATAAATTAAATAAAATAAAGTAATTTATGATTCGTTTTTTTTTTTTTTTGGCAAATTTTAAACTATAAATTGTTCGTTTAACGAAAGAATCAAGAAAATTTTGTTGAAAAATTTGCCTTTTTTTATAATCAAATCAATATACACCGTGAGTACAAGTGAGTGAGTGTGTGAAAGTATGTTTCGTTGGTTGGTTGGTATAAAGGAGAGGTGTCAATTCCTTGCTTTCCTTTAAAACATACAGATTCAAAATCATCAACATATGAGTGTAAGTGAGAGTATGTGAATGAGTAAGTTTGGTGTTTGAAAAGTAGTGAGTAAGAGGAAATGAAACACTGTTAGAAGAAGTGAACCAGATAACTAGGATGCTGAAACTGAAATTGAAATCTCTTTGAAGACAGGAAAATCTTTCTAATTTTTATTGTACACGCATCCTGCATTCAAATGTATCCACACACTAAAACTTCAAAGTCAATGAAAACTACAAACCAAACAACAAAAATAAACAATAGAAACTAAAAGAAAACGGAAAATCCTCATCAAAATAAAAAACCAGACAAAGCACTCTTAATACACACTCATACTATTATACTCTTTTTTGCTTACTACTATCACAGCTTCTTTCTTTTTGCCACAAAAAAAGAGAATTTCCTAAGCACAGCAGCCACAACAAAAAATTTGTCAACAAAAAAAAACTCATCATCAACTTGCAGTGACGTAAATAAACTCAAAAAAAAAATTGGGTCAAAATTTTTAATTTATTTCAATATTTCACTTGAAAAATTTTACCCAGATTACATTCTTAACTTTATATAACAATTTAACAACCTTTAACACCGTTTATTTCTTTTATAATTTTAAAATCTCCCCCTTCTAAACAGCCATATGTTTAGCAAAAGATTTTCAAACAAATTTTAAAGCGTAACTCTTATTTGTCCGTTATTTCCTCGGTGAGAGAGTGTAGTGTAACTCTGTGTAGTAAATGATTTTAATGATTCCTTTGTGTTTTCTTTTCCAAGTGTATGGGAGTGAGTGTGTGTGTGTTGTTATGTGGTCCGTGTTTCTATGGCGCAAGTCCTTGGAATGTGGCCGTTTGTTGTCATTCATGTTTATAACCTTATATTTTACATTCTCCGTTGTAAACGAAAATATTCTCTCTTTTTGCAAAAGGAGACAGAAAATAACAAACTTTTTGTTTACAAATTTTTGACAGCTTTCAAAAATGCAACACTTAGAGAAAATATTCAAAATGTTTAATTGAATTTCTAGCTAGCTAACTACTAACTAACTAACTAACTAACTAACTAACTAACTAACTAACTAACTAACTAACTACTAACTAACTAACTAACTAACTAAACTAACTAACTAACTAACTAACTAACTAACTACTAACTAACTAACTAACTAACTAACTAACTAACTAACTAACTAACTAACTAACTAACTACTAACTAACTAACTAACTAACTAACTACTAACTAACTACTAACTAACTCTAACTAACTAACTAACTACTAACTAACTAACTAACTAACTACTAACTAACTAACTAACTAACTAACTAACTAACTAACTAACTAACTAACTAACTAACTAACTAACTAACTAACTAACTAACTAACTAACTAACTAACTAACTAACTAACTACTAACTACAACTACTAACTAACTACTAACTAACTACTAACTAACTAACTAACTAACTAACTAACTAACTAACTACTAACTAACTAACTAACTACTAACTAACTAACTAACTAACTAACTACTAACTACTAACTAACTAACTACTAACTAACTAACTAACTAACTAACTAACTAACTAACTCCTAACTAACTAACACTAACTAACTAACTAACTAACTAACTAACTAACTAACTAACTAACTACTAACTAACTAACTAACTACTAACTAACTAACTAACTAACTAACTAACTAACTAACTTAACTAACTACTAACTAACTAACTAACTAACTAACTAACTACTAACTAACTACTAACTAACTAACTAACTAACTAACTAACTAACTACTAACTACACTAACTAACTAACTAACTAACTAACTAACTACTACTAACTAACTAACTAACTAACTAACTAACTAACACTAACTAACTAACTACTAACTAACTAACTACTAACTAACTAACTAACTAACTAACTAACTAACTAACTAACTACTAACTAACTAACTAACTAACTAACTAACTAACTAACTAACTAACTACTACTAACTAACTAACTAACTAACTAACTAACTAACTAACTAACTAACTAACTAACTAACTAACTAACTAACTAACTACTACTAACTAACTAACTAACTAACTACTAACTAACTAACTAACTAACTACAACTACTAACTAACTAACTAACTAACTAACTAACTAACTAACTACTAACTAACTAACTACTAACTAACTAACTAAACTAACTAACTAACTAACTACTACTAACTAACTACTAACTACTAACTACTAACTAACTAACTAACTAACTAACTAACTAACTAACTAACTAACTAACTAACTAACTAACTAACTAACTAACTAACTACTAACTAACTAACTAACTAACTAACTAACTAACTACTACTAACTAACTAACTAACTAACTAACTAACTAACTAACTACTAACTAACTAACTACTAACTACTAACTAACTAACTAACTAACTAACTAACTAACTAGCTAACTAACTAACTAACTAACTAACTACTAACTAACTACTAACTAACTAACTAACTACTAACTAACTAACTAACTAACTAACTACTAACCTAACTAACTAACTAACTAACTAACTACTAACTAACTAACTACTAACTAACTAACTAACTAACTACTAACTACTAACTAACTACATACTAACTAACTAACTAACTAACTAACTAACTACCTAACTAACTAACGAACTAACTAACTACTAACAACTAACACTAACTAACTAACTACTAACTAACTAAGTAAACTACTAACTAACTAACTAACTAACTAACTAACTAACTAAACTAACTAACTAACTAACTAACTACTAACTACCTACTACACTAACTAACTAACTAACTAACTAACTAACTAACTAACTAACTAACTAACTAACTAACTAACTCTAACTAACTAACTAACTAACTAACTAACTAACTAACTAACTAACTACGACTAACTACTAACTAACTAACTAACTACTACTAAACTACTAACTACTAACTACTAACTAACTAACTAACTAACTAACTAACTAACTAACTAACTAACTAACTAACTAACTAACTAACTAACTAACTAACTAACTACTAACTAACTAACTAACTAACTACTAACTAACTACTAACTAACTAACTAACTAACTAACTAACTAACTAACTAACTAACTAACTAACTAACTACTAACTAACTAACTACTAACTAACTAACTCTAACTAACTACTAACTAACTAACTAACTAACTAACTAACTACTAACAACTAACTAACTAACTAACTAACTAACTACTACTAACTAACTAACTAACTAACTAACTACTAACTAACTAACTAACTAACTAACTAACTCCTAACTAACTAACTAACTAACTAACTAACTAACTAACTAACTAACTACTAACACTACTAACTAACTAACTAACTAACTCTAACTAACTAACTAACTAACTAACTAACTAACTAACTACTAACTAACTAACTACTAACTAACTAACTAACTAACTAACTAACTAACTACTACTAACTAACTAACTAACTAACTAACTAACTACTAACTAACTAACTAACTAAACTAACTAACTAACTAACTAACTAACTAACTAACTAACTACTAACTAACTAACTAACTAACTACTAACTACTAACTAACTACTAACTAACTAACTAACTAACTATAACTAACTAACTAACTAACTAACTAACTAACTACTACTAACTAACTAACTACTACTAACTAACTAACTAACTAACTAACTAACTAACTAACTAACTAACTACTAACTAACTAACTAACTAACTAACTAACTACTACTAACTAACAACTAACTAACTAACTAACTAACTAACTAACTAACTACCTAACTAACTAACTAACTACTAACTAACTAACTAACTAACTAACTAACTAACTAACTAACTAACTAACTAACTAACTACTAACTAACTAACTAACTAACTAACTAACAAACTAACTAACTAACTAACTAACTAACTAACTAACTAACTAACTAACTAACTACTAACTAACTACTAACTAACCCTAACTAACTAACTAACTACTAACTAACTAACTAACTAACTAACTAACTAACTACTACTAACTAACTAACTAAACTAACTAACTAACTAACTAACTAACTAACTAACTAACTAACTAACTACTAACTAACTAACTAACTAACTAACTAACTAACTAACTAATAACTAACTAACTAACTACTAACTACTAACTACTAACTAACTAACTCTAACTAACTAACTAACTAACTAACTAACTAACTACTAACTAACTACTACTACTAACTAACTTAACTCCCGTTAACGAAATAAGTTAAAATCATCGTCTCGAAACGGTTGCCAACTTTCATAAAAGTCAATTTCTGGAGAAAAATTGAATTTCTAGTGACAAATCGGATTTTTAGTGAAAAATAAATTTTAGTGAAGAATTGAATTTCTTGTGAAAAATCGAAAATCAAGTGAAAAATCTAATTTTTAGTGAAAAATAAAATTTTTTGTGAAATATAACATTTTAAATGAAAAATTTAATTTTTGGAGAAAAATTGAATTTCTGGTGACAAATCGAAATTAAGTGAATTTAAATTTTTTGTGAAAATCGAAATTTTAGTACAAATATAATTTTAGAAATCAGATTTTTGGTGAAAGATTAATGACCAAAACCTCGTAATTTTAAAAATTTAAATTCTGGTGGAAAATCGGATTTTAAGTGAAAATTAAAATTTTTAGTAAAAAACAAAATTTTAAATGAAATCAAAATTCACTTTTTAGTGAAAGAAAAACTTGGACTTTTTACTGTAAAATTTTGATTGAAATTTTCTATAGAACAGAGAAACTTTGCTCAAAAAAGTTCTTTTAGTTAGAGGAGCTTTTTTAAACAAAAGTCCTCTTGGGAGAACAGAAGCTTTTCTTAAGAAAACTTATATCAAGTGCAGCATGAAGTACTACGAAGCAGTTTCTTTTAAAAAGTAGTCTAGACTAGTGTAAGTTATTTTAGTTAGAGCAGCTTTTCTTAAACAAAAGTCCTCTTGAGAGAGCAGCTTTTCTTAAGAATATGTATATCAAGTGTAGATTTTCCTAAAAAAAACTCTTCTTAAGGAAGAATTCTCTAAAATTAAACATTTTCTGCCAACAAATTTCTATAACAGAGCAGTTCTCTTAGCTTTCTCTTGAGAAAGCAGCTTTTCTTATGAAATTTTGTATCAAGTGCAGCAACTTTTCTCACAAAAGTTCTAGAGCAGAGCAGCTTTTCTTAAAAAACACTCTAACATAGAGAAACTTTTCTCAAACAAAAGATTTCTAGACTAGAGAATAATTTCCTATGGAAGTTAGATAAATTTGTCTATAAGGAAAGTCCGTATAAAGAAAAAGCTTTTTAATGAAAACTTTCATAGAAGAAAAGCTATTCTTTTCTTAAAGAAAACTTTTCTAAAATAAAAAAGCTTTTTAAGGCAATTTTTCTACATTGGAATAAAGCAGAATTTCTTAGGAAGATAGATCGAATATCAAAATTGAAACTCAATGTTTGTTTTTTTTTTGTGAAATGTTTAAATTTGTTTTTATTAAAGTTTTTAACATTAAAAATCTAATAATTACTATAAAAGTTAAAGCGTTTTTTATTTTGAATTATTTTCATTTCATTTAATTTCAGTTTTTTTTTTCGACTTTTATTTTTTATTAAATTTTATCAATTCAATTAACTATGTTAGGAATTTTTTTTTATTAATTTATTATAAGTTTTCTCAAGAAAAAATTGTCTATAACTTGATTTTCACATGAAGTTTGTTTTTAAAGTTTTTTTCTTATATAAAAAGTTGTGGTGATGATTATTTAATTGTTTTTTCATTAATTTGTTAAGGTTTTTTGGAAAGAAAAAGGACAGGTGAGGCTTTTAAGGTGATATGGCTAATAAATTTGTGTTATTATTTGTTTTAAATTTATTTTGAACACATAAATATATTTATTAAATATTTTTTTTGTTTTTGATTTATTTTAAGATTTTTTTTCAGTTTGAATGAAGGTTTATAGATGCGTTGAGTGATGTTTGCAATATTGGAGTTTAATTATAATTTTTAAAATAATAAAATTATATTGGATTTATGAAATTTGCTAAATTTGTTTGAACATTTTTAAATAAATTTGTTGTTTTTTTTTAATTTTAAGGCTCAATGTAACACAACAATAAGTTTTGTTTTATTATATTTCTATTTATTTGAAATTTGTAAGTTTATATTTTTTCTCAAAATTTAACAGTTTTATAAGTGCTAAACATACTAGTAATTCGATTTAGAAAAATTAAACTTTATTTGAAAAATTTTAAGTAAACTTAGTTTTTTGAATTAAAAAGCTCTTCTTAACAAAATGTTAATTAGATGCTTTAGATTAGCGCAGTGTATTTTAAGAAAAGCTCTCTTGATTAGAGCAGCTTTTGTCTCTAAAATACTGCATCTTTTCCTAAAGAAAAGTTCAACAGAAAGGCCATTTTTTATGGTAAAGCTATGTAGATTAAAGAAGCTTTTTTAAAGAATTGTTCGGCAGATTAGAACTGGTTTCCTCAAGACAAGTCTCTAGACTAGATTAGCATTGCTTTCAGAAAACTTTTCTATATTAGAGCAAGTTCTCTAGAATAAAGTAGCTTTTCTTAAAGATAATTTCTTTAGGAAAGAACAGCCTTTCTTAATAAAAAGTTCTCTTGAGTAAAAGCTGTTATTATTTAAGAAAAGTTTTCTAGGTTAAAACTTCTTTCTTAAAGAAAAGTTCTTTATATTAGAGCAGCTTTTATAAATATAAATTTTCTAAGCTAAAGCAGCTTTTCTTTTAAGAAAAGTTCGCAAGATTAGAGCAGCTTTTCATAACGTCAAATCTCTAGACTAAAGCAGTTTTCCTTTAAGAAAGTTCTCGAGATTAGAGCAACTTTTCTTATAGAATATTTCACTAATAAGAACAGTCTTTCATAACGAAAAGTTCTGAACAGTAAAGCAGTTTTTCTTAAAGAAAAAGTTCTGTAGATTAGAACAACATTTCTTATAGAAAACTTCTCTAGATAAGAACTGTCTTTCTTAATGAAAAGTTCTAGAGAGTACAGCAGCTTTTCTTAAAGCAAAGTTCTGTAGAATAAAGCAGCTTTTATTAAAGAAAGTTTCTTCCAAAAGTTTTCTATGTTAGAACAGCTGTTTTTAAGAAAAGGGTTTTTATATTAGAGCAGCTTCTCGTAAGGAAAATTTCTAGATAAGAACAGCTTTCTTAAAGAAAACTTCTGTAGTAGATTAGGGCATCTCCTCTTAAAGACAAGTTCTCTAGATTAAGTAGCTTTTCATTAGGAATATTCTCTAGAAAAGTTCTATGTACAACAGCAGCTATTCTTAAACATAAATTCTTTAGATTAGAGTAGATTTTTTTAAGGAAAAGGTCCATAGATTGGAGAAACTTTTCGTGAAGGTAATTTTCGGAACTTGGCAGGATTTCTTCAAGAAATGTTCTCTAGAATAGAGAAACTTTTCTTAATAAATAGTTCTCTAGATTTCAACAACTTTTCTTAAAGGAAACTTCTCTAGATTACAGCAGCTTCTCTTAAAGATAAGTTCTTTAGAATGGAGCAGCTTTTCTTGCAGAAAAATGTTCTAGTAAAGAATAGCTTTTCTCAATTAAAACTAATCTAGCCCAGTTGAGATTAAAAGTTTTCCAGATTTTCTTAAGGAAAATTTCTCTAGATAAGAACAGCTTTTCCTAATCAGAAGTTCTTTATATTACAGCAGCTTTTCTTAAAGAAAATCCTGTAGATTAGAGTAGATTTTCCTAAGGAATGGGTCCATATATTAGAACAACTTTTCGTAAAGGCAAGTTTTCTGAACTAGACAAGATTTCTTCAAGAAAAATTCTCTAGATTAGATAAACTTTTCTTAAGGAATAGTTATCTAGATTTTAACAATTTTTCTTAAAGTTGGATTACAGTAGCTTTTCTTAAATATAACTTCTTTATAATAGAGCAGCATTTCCTGAAGAAAAATGTTCTTGTAAAGAACAGCTTTTCTCAATCAAAAGTACTCTAGGCCAGTTCAAATTAAAAGTTTTATCTAATAAAAAGTTCTATATACTACAGCAGCTTTTCTTAAACAAAAATTCTGCAGATTAGAGTAGCTTTTCCTACAGAAAGGGTCCATACAATAGAGAAACTTTTCGTGAAGTTAATTTTTCTGAACCAGACAAGATTTCTTCAAGAAATGTTCTCTAAATTAGAGAAACTTTTCTAAAGAAATAGTTCTCTAGATTTCAAAAATTTTTCTTAAAGAAAAGTTCTCTAGATTACAGCATGTGCTCTTAAAGATATATTCTTTAGAATAATGCAGCTTTTCTTGAAGAAAAGTTTTCTTGTAAAATAAAAGCTTTTCTTAATCAAACGTACTGTAGGCCAGTTTAGATTAATAGTTCTCTAAATTAAAAAAAACTTTTCCTAATGAAGCGTTCTGTAGATTAGTTCAATGAAAAATTATCTAGAAAAAATTATATTGTCTAAAAGCAAAGTTCTGTAGACTAGAATAGCTTTTCTTAATGAAAGTTCTTCTAGAGCTTTAATTAAAAGTTTTCTAGAGCTTTTTTTTTAAATAAATATGTTTCTATTGTCTACATCATGTAAACATCCTTAAGCATCGGTTTTACTAATATGTAAGCTTACTCATAATTAATTTAAGAAAACCTAATAAATAAATTAAAATTTTATTGTTTTTTTGTTTAATATTTCATTGTTTAATATTTTTATATAGTAAATTTGATTTTGAACATTGAGAAAAATTCAATTTATGTTTTTCTTTTTGTCATAATATAATCTTCTACATGAAGACACCATTTGTTCTTCGTTTATTTTTTTCTGCTAATCAATCTATAAATTGTATGCAAAATTTTTTTTAAAAACTTTTTTAAGTCATATTTTGTTAATAATTTTTTTTTACAATTCAATTATTCTAAAAACGTCTATCATTCTTTTTAATTTATGTGTTTTTTTATTATTTTCTTTCATATAATCGGTGGATTTAAAAACCTGGACTTATGTCGTTTTTTTATTATTAATAAATTTACTTTTTTAATTTTATTAATTAATTAATAAGATTTGTTGTTGTTAAACATTTTATTGCCTAAGGCTGAAAATGTGTGTGTATGTGTGAAAGAGAGAGAGAGAGTGTGTTTTGATGAAATTTTGTTTTTTTTGGAAAAAAATTTGATTGCTTTAATTTATGTGGGAGATTTTTCTAAGTGTAGTAGTTTTTTAAAATTTTGAGTTTTAAGATTTAAGGTTTAAAAAGTTTTAGTGTAAATTTATTTGCTGTAGTTTTTCTTTATACCAAAATATAGTGAAAAGATTTAGAGAGGGTGGGTGATGGTTGTTAAGTTGGTTTGTGTCTTAGAAAGGTGCTTTCTAATTATTTTAAGGAATTTAAAGTTTTAAAAAGTTTTCTTCAATTTATTAAATTGAGATTTTTTTCTCCTATATTATTCTAAGAAAAATTCCAAGTAAAAAATAAAGGACTAGAAAATGTAAAAGTGTTTGATTTTTCTTCTAAATGTTAGGAGCTACTTGTAGTAGTTTGGTAGTGATAGTTAGAGTTAAACGCATCATAGAGGATAATTTTACCACAAAACTAAACTACACGGATGTGGTCATTTGTTCAACATAGGTTATAGGTCTCGATAGGGATTGTGAACGTTTGAGTTTACATTTAGGTATTGTAGCAGTAGAATGCGCCGCTACTGCTGGTCCAGTATCTTTAAAAACATTTCTCGATTGATTGGAGGCTGATATTGTAGTGGTAGTAGTGGCAGTGGCCAGAGATTTATCGAGATTTTGACAGGAACAGTGTTGAGCGAGAGGCTGTTGTGCTAGTTGGCGCGGCACATAGATGTATTCACGCGAGGGCTGTGGTTTACATTTGCACTGTTGCGACATAGTCGACAGGCCCTCGGGTACACTTTGACTTTTGCAGTTCTGGAAATAGCTGGAGGGGCTGCAGGTGCAAAGTAAGGGTTGGGTGTTTTCCATTCTATAAAGAGATATTAATTTTAAACAAGGTCTCCTTTAATACATCACATCTTCCAACTTACCTTAAATCTCTATTAGACCACTGAACATTAGCTTGGCACTGTAACTGGAATTGATTGGAACCACAACAGTTGGCATTTTGTATAAAGGAAAGACTACGTCTCAAATAGTTGCCCGTACCATTATCATATATATAAGGATAACGATGATCATGACCCACTTCGGCAGCATGTAAAGCACCCACACCTCCAGTACGACTCAAATCGGTCATAAAATGTCTTCTCTGCTGAGCTGGAGTATGCTGATGCTGATGACAATTACACATAGGCCTTAAAGGTTCACACATACACGAAGAACTTGCACCCAATTGATTTAAACTAATACAACTACGATTTATTAGATCAGGGGCTGGATAATCACAGCCATTGGTTTTCGTATAGTCTACCGTAAAGGCCGGTTGATATTTATGTCGTATATATTGCGTAGACATGGAACGCATGCGCGGTGTTGTCGGCACTGCAGCACCATTCATATTCGAACGTTGTGAAGGATTATGAGGGTATGTGGAGTAACCTATGAAAAATATTATAATGGCGGCTATGGCAGCAGCAGCTGAGCATATATAGTAACCCGCTCGTCCATATTTAAGGGAATAGTCATTGAGAAATATGGTTAAAGGTACACTTATCAGCACTGGTATGGCTTCAATTCCTCTGACAAAAGACCAAGTCTTAGAAAATTTCACCTTGACCCGTTCCAGGGCCAACATTTTCAAAGAAAAACGAAAGCCACCAAAACCAACACCATAAATGCCCGATAATATGCACAGACCTTTGTAGCCCATAATAAAGGACATGAAGAGTATGGAAAGTGCCACAGTAGCCAGGAAAAACTAAAGAATAAATTTTGTTAAAAAAGGTTTTAGAACGACTATTCTAAACCTACCTGCGATATTATTGGTGTAGACAATACAAAATTATGTATAACAAACGGCCTTCTTATTAAGACACCCGCCAAAACTACTCCCAAGGTTGTAGACATTCCCAGCATAGTTTGTAATAGCACCAATTCTTGAACATCGGAACCTTCTTTGGCAGCATTTAAAGACTGAAAATAGCAAAAATTTCGAAATTCTAATTAGATATCCAAAATTAGAGAAAAAGTTTCACTTACCATGGTAAACATTGGTGTATATATACCCAAAGCCGCCACAGCAGAGGTCAATAATAAAATCTTCACTGTGCCCGATTTTAAATTTGATATGTCTTGTAATAATTTCTTTAAAATATTAGGCTCTACGGGAGGATTATTGTTTTTATGATCTCGCATCTGGAAGAAAATAAAAATTAATATCATTTAAACTATATTTAACTTTTCAAAACCCACCTTTTTCCTTTGATTCTTTAAATGCTGTATGGCTCTTCTTTGAGGATGATATAAAGAAGCGGGTCTATATAAAAGACCCACGAAAAAGCTTATCGAAGTTAAGGCCGCTACAATTTGTAAACCACAACGCCAACCCATTTTTCTAAAAAAAAAATTAAAACAACAAAAAATATTATCTGTTCATATCTGTTCAAATCATATATTAACTTACCCCACTCCTTCTTTTAATAGCACCGAAAATAAAGCTATACCCACACCCTCACCCGACATGGCCACCATTTCCACAAAAAGTCTTCTTTTCTTAAAGTAATTACCCAACATTATGGTCGATGTCTCACGCACCATTGCCACGCCTATGCCGAAAACAAAACCTGTAAGGAATATAAGTTATTATTGCAAAATTTTGTTTAAAAATTCGCTGAAGAAACACTTACCATAACTGAAAATAACCTGATCCACTTCAGTGGCAAATGAAGTGAATAGTATTCCTAAAGAGAGTATTAAACCGCCTACCACAGCCATTAGTCTAGTAGATTTTCTCCGACATATAGTCTCCACGAAGGGAGAAATTAACATTGATATTGACCAACTTAGTGCTCCCAGCCATTCTGAAATGATGTTAAGTAATATATATTTAAACTCTCGATCTTCTAACAAAATTTTAAAAGATCGGGTAATGAGTACACATAACAAATACTACTAAATAACTGAATTAGATAAGCAATGTCAGACTCTTAGAATGTATAATTAATTATTACTTTTCTCACGCAGTGTATAGACTATAGACTAGACTAGACTACAGACTATAGACTAGACTATAGACTTGACTATAGACTTGACTATAGACTAGACTATAGACTTGACTATAGACTAGACTATAGACTAGACTATAGACTAGACTATAGACTAGACTATAGACTAGACTATAGACTAGACTATAGACTAGACTATAGACTAGACTATAGACTAGACTATAGACTAGACTATAGACTAGACTATAGACTAGACTTAGACTAGACTTAGACTATAGACTAGACTAGACTATAGACTAGACTATAGACTAGACTATAGACAGACTAGACTATACTATAGACTAGACTATAGACTAGACTATAGACTAGACTAGATAGACTAGACTAATAGACTAGACTATAGACTAGACTATAGACTAGACTATAGACTAGACTATAGACTAGACTATAGACTAGACTATAGACTAGACTATAGACTAGACTATAGACTAGACTATAGACTAGACTATACTAGACTATAGACTAGACTATAGACTAGACTATAGACTAGACTATAGACTAGACTATAGACTAGACTATAGACTAGACTATAGACTAGACTATAGACTAGACTATAGACTAGACTATAGACTAGACTATAGACTAGACTATAGACTAGACTATAGACTAGACTATAGACTAGACTATAGACTAGACTATAGACTAGACTATAGACTAGACTATAGACTATAGACTATACTATAGACTATAGACTAGACTATAGACTAGACTATAGACTAGACTATAGACTAGACTATAGACTAGACTATAGACTAGACTATAGACTAGACTATAGACTAGACTATAGACTAGACTATAGACTAGACTATAGACTAGACTATAGACTAGACTATAGACTAGACTATAGACTAGACTATAGACCGACTATAGACTAGACTATAGACTAGACTGATAGACTAGACTATAGACTAGACTATAGACAGACTATAGACTAGACTAGACTATAGACTAGACTATAGACTAGAACTATAGACTAGACTATACCTATAGACTAGACTTAGACTATAGACTATAGACTAGACTATAGACTAGACTATAGACTATGACTGATAGACATGAGTCTAGACTATAGACTTATAGCCTAGACTATAGACTAGACTATAGAAGACTATAGACTAGACATAGATAGACTCTATTTCTCTCATAGACTAGACGAGACTATAACAAAAGACTAGACTATCGACTAACTATATAATAAGGATCAAAATCTTACCATTTCCATTAGCATTCTGTATATGTTGAACAGCATAGAACAATGTCAAACCATAAGACAATTGCAGACCAGTCGTTAAAATATGCACCAAAAAAGACATGCCACATATAATCCAACCCCAGCCGCCATCAGGATAGAAATGTTGCCTAATGCCAATAGTATCAACTCCCGTACGTCTTAAAGCAGGAATATTACGATGCAACAAATAGAATTCTTGATCCCTTAAACCGGGAAAACCAGAATCCTGTTCTTCAAACTGATGCACGCAAGAATCGGGAGCTAAAAAAAAAACAAACAATTTGAATAGTTTTTCTCTATAGGCAATAAAATAACAAACTAACCATAATAAAAACCATGATTGCAACCACGATTGGCCGAATGTAAGAGCGGCTGGTGGTGGTGGCGCTAGAGTCTCTTGAGGTCGCACCTGTTGATGGTAGAGTTTACCACAGAGGCATGTAGAAGGCATTTGCATTTTATGATGGTCTATATTGTAGGAACTACAACAAGTATATTGCTGCTGTTGTTGTGTTGTTGCTGGTGTTGATGAGCATGCTGCTTGGGAATGAGATTGAGGTGGCTGATGTGAATGATGTTGATGTTGTAATGTCTGTTGCAATTGTTGTTGCTGCTGCTGTTTGGCATGACGTCTGCATGACATGCTATTGAAAATTGCTAGAAGGAACATGTGTCGAGGCCCCATAATTATCATACAAATCAATGGACTGGCAATGCTGTTATCGAACGATGATGATGTGCTCTCATTAGGGGTGGTGGTGGTGGCGAAGGAGTTGCATTTGTCACCGAAGTGTTACACTTATATGCTTGATTTGCTATTGTAGCCTGGCTTGTTGCTGCTGTACTTGCTGCGGCAGTGGATGTAATTGTTGTTGCTTGGACACTTGATTTCACCATGGGTTTCTTTAACATGTTTGATGATGCTGATGATATATTCGATCTATGGGATTCGAGAGTGCTGTGAGGTGTAAGGAATTCGTTGACGTTGTTATTACTACTGGTGGATACAAAGGGCGTAGTCTTAGAGGTGTATTCTTTGAGACTTTGTGTGGAACCCTGTTGATAGGCCAAACGAGGACACGAAACCCACCAGACAACCGGTTGATCGTTGTAACGACAATTTTCACACAATATTCGTTGTGTGGTCAAAGCGGCAGGAGTGGCTATTGAAATGTCCCGAAATCCAGGAGGTGCGGGTAGTGTCAATTCCAAGGCAGATTGTTCGCTTAATGATTTTTGTAAGACTGTTTTGGAAATCGTTTGCTTGCTGATGTTGCATGCAGTTGGCTTGTTACTTCTGCTGGGAATTTGTGGAGGATGTTCACAACTAAGATTATACCTTCGTCACACTGCACATTTGCTGCATAAAATTATGTTTTTATTTTTACTATTTGTGCTTTTGATTAAAGCTGATCTTCTTAGTTCCTGTTCCGAATTCGTTCTGGGGGTATAATGGCCACAATTGTGTTGAATATGTTGCTGATGCTGCTGCGTCTGATATAGCGCTTGCTGAGGAAGATATTGATGCTGCTGCTGCTGTTGTTGTTGTTGCTAGTTGCTGCTGTTGTCGTCTCAGAGCACTGAAAAGATTTCGGGGCAAACTACGATACTGATTCAATTGTGGACAACTACTGTAAAGGGATGATGGTGATGGTGAATTCGTTGTATTGTCTGGGTAGTCACCACTACCAGTGGCCATATTATCATGGCCTCCTAAACGACAATTATAATTACAGTTGAGCTGTTTGTTGTCACCACATTTATATTGGCATGTGGCATACAATTTCATTGTTTATTTATTTTGACAATTGTATAGAATTGTGTGCGTGTGTTGTTGTTTTTTTTTTTTGGCAGTTGGTGTTAGTTGGTGTTAGAAGAGAGTGCAAGACAGATAGAGAAAGAGAGAGAAGAAGTATATGTTCTTTTTATTATTACCACAGTCCACTGAAATAATAATGGATGATAAATTCCTCTATCTCTGGCTAAAGAGAAATTCATCATACGCCGAAGACAATAGTCATTTTTATGGCCATTATTAAATGATCTGTAATGATTTAAGAAAAATATTTATATACTTAGTAGCCGATTAGTATAAAATTTCATTATTATTATTATTATTAACATTATATTTAAATTACTTAAAAATTCTATTGGTAAGCAAATTTACCCTTGACCTAAACCATAGAAATATACAATTTAGTTTAGAATTTTATCACATTGTTTATTGTTATTACAATTTTGTAATTTTTCTTATTTTTTTATATCTTATTCTTAGTTTACTTTATGACATTTTTCAATGACAAGGCACAGTGGGTGATATTTGCAGAGTAATTGAAATTGTTCTGCCATGAAATTCTCTTACACAAAAAGTCCTTCAGTTTTGCATAGATTTTTTTCTATTTGTATTTTTTCTAAAATTGTCCAAAATTTTATTACCATTTTTTTATTCATTAATAACTTAGTTCCCTATTTCCCACTGTATTTTATCCTTTTTTTCTCTCTTTTAAATAAATGCCTTCTCAGCCAAAATTGTGAAAACCATTGCGACATTATTTTTTTATTATTATTCTTTGCTTTAATCTCTTAAATACTTTACCAAGTAATAACAATTTTTGCTAGAGATACTAATCTGTTTAAATAGATTTAAGTTTTGTTACTTATACATAATCTCCCCTTTTTCATAAATTTATTAAAAGGATTTTTCAATTTAGCAATATTGAAAATTATTTCATTTAATCTGTGCAATATTGAAATACATAATACTTTCTATACTCAGAGAAAAATTCTTACAAAAATTGTTTGTTTTTATTAAAACTTTGAGAATTTTAAGCAGCAATTGTTATTTGTCAAAACCCTGGGGGAAATTGATAAGAATAAACTAGCCATGTGACTTGTGTAAGGATATCACAAAACAAAAACTGTTAAAGGAATTTGTGCATTTATGCAATATATTCGTTTTGATTAATTTAATAATACACAGCATAAGCCCTAATATGTATAAAACTACTCCTCCTGGCTGTCATGCTTTCCTAAAGTTGGAACTAGATTAGACTCAAATAAGAAACCATGGCAGTAGTCGTAACATATCCTCTCTCCATCGTTAGGTAAATCGTTATATAAACCTCCATTAGTTTTAGCTCCCCTCCCTTCCCTCCCAAATCCCTTCTCTCTAACCACTATCTGTTTTTAGCCTCTATGCAAGATTTTTACATAACAATCGACAAGACAGATCGATCTCTCTGCAAACCATTCTTTTAGCCCTAAGAATGATCAGAAATAATGAAATACCCCGACTAACAGTGGTGTCCCAAATAAATTATTCTAAACTAACTTTAGCCCAATATCCTACGTTAGGTAGTTAGTTAGTTAATTAGTTAGTTAGTTAGTTAGTTAGTTAGTTAGTTAGTTAGTTAGTTAGTTACTTACTTACTTAGTTAGTTAGTTAGTTAGTTAGTTAGTTAGTTAGTTAGTTAGTTAGTTAGTTAGTTAGTTCGTTAGTTAGTTTAGTTAGTAGTTAGTTAGTCTGTTAGTTAGTTCGTTAGTTAGTTAGTTAGTTAGTTAGTTTAGTTAGTTAGGTCAGTTAGTCGTTAGTTCGTTCGTTTGTAGTTAGTTCTTAGTTAGTTAGTTAGTTCGTTAGTTCGTTCGTTCGTTCGTTTCGTTAGTTCGTTTCTGTTCGTTCGTTCGTTCGTTAGTTCGTTCGTTCGTTCGTTCGTTCGTTCTTCGTTCGTTCGTTCGTTCGTTCGTTCGTTCGTTCGTTCGTTCGTTCGTTCGTTCGTTCGTTCGTTGTTCGTTCGTTCGTTCGTTGTTCGTTCGTTCGTTCGTTCGTTCGTTTCGTTCGTTCGTTCGTTCGTTCGTTCGTTCGTTCGTTCGTTCGTTCGTTTCGTTCGTTCGTTTCGTTTCGTTCGTTCGTTCGTTCGTTTCGTTCGTTCGTTCGTTCGTTCGTTCGTTCGTTCGTTCGTTCGTTCGTTAGTTCGTTCGTTCGTTCGTTCGTTCGTTCGTTCGTTCGTTCGTTTCGTTCGTTCGTTCGTTCGTTCGTTCGTTCGTTCGTTCGTTCGTTCGTTCGTTCGTTCTTCGTTCGTTCGTTCGTTCGTTCGTTCGTTCGTTCTTCGTTTCGTTCGTTCGTTCGTTCGTTCGTTCGTTCGTTCGTTCGTTCGTTTCGTTCGTTGTTCGTTCGTTCGTTCGTTCGTTCGTTCGTTCGTTCGTTCGTTCGTTTCGTTTTCGTTCGTTCGTTTCGTTCGTTCGTTCGTTCTTTTCGTTCGTTCGTTCGTTCGTTCGTTCGTTCTTCGTTCGTTCGTTCTTGTTCGTTCGTTCGTTCGTTCGTTCGTTCGTTCGTTCGTTCGTTCGTTCGTTCGTTGTTCGTTGTCGTTCGTTCGTTCGTTGTGTTCGTTCGTTTCGTTCGTTCGTTCGTTCGTTCGTTCGTTTCGTTCGTTCGTTCGTTCGTTCGTTCGTTCGTTCGTTTCGTTCGTTCGTTTCGTTCGTTCGTTGTTCGTTGTCGTTCGTTCGTTCGTTCGTTCGTTCGTTTTTCGTTCGTTCGTTCGTTCGTTCGTTCGTTCTTTTCGTTCGTTCGTTCGTTCGTTCGTTCGTTCGTTCGTTCGTTCGTTCGTTCGTTCGTTCGTTCGTTCGTTCGTTCGTTGTTCGTTCGTTCTTCGTTCGTTCGTTCGTTCGTTCGTTCGTTCGTTCGTTCGTGTTTTCGTTTCGTTCGTTCTTCGTTCGTTCGTTCGTTCGTTCGTTCGTTCGTTCGTTTCGTTTCGTTCGTTCGTTCGTTTCGTTCGTTCGTTCGTTCGTTCGTTCGTTCGTTCGTTCGTTCTTTCGTTCGTTCGTTCGTTCGTTCGTTCGTTCGTTCGTTCGTTCGTTCGTTCGTTCGTTTCGTTCGTTCGTCGTTTCGTTCGTTCGTTCGTTCGTTCGTTTCGTTCGTTCGTTTCGTTCGTTTCGTTCGTTCGTTCGTTCGTTCGTTCGTTCGTTCGTTCGTTCGTTCGTTCGTTCGTTCGTTCGTTCGTTCGTTCGTTCGTTCGTTCGTTCGTTTCGTCGTTCGTTCGTTCGTTCGTTCGTTCGTTCGTTCGTTCGTTCGTTGTTCGTTCGTTCGTTCGTTCGTTCGTTGTTCGTTCGTTCGTTCGTTCGTTCGTTCGTTCGTTCGTTTCGTTCGTTCGTTCGTCTCCCTGCCCTCGCGTTCCCCTGTCTTCCCCCTCTGTCTTCTTTCTGTATGCGTTGCACCTTCCACTTCGTCTTTTTTCCAAATAAACAAACCTAATTCACTGTTTTATGCTTTTAAACATTAATTAACTTTAGGTAAATGTACTACTTCTTAAGTCAGAGTACAAAGTAAACAAGTCTATAGTTTCAACACAACAATTAGGAGAGAAGGAAAAGCAAATTCCAATTATTACGAATCGAATACTTCAAAACAAAAAATCCCCTGAAATTTCATTTAAATAAATGACCGTTGCTGCTGCTGTACAGCAAGAAATCAAAACTCTTCGATACGTGACTTTGCTTTCATCAATCTAAACCAAAAAAATTTACTGATTCATGTTCGAAAGAAGTGAAAACAAAAAAAAAACAGAAGGCAAAATTGTTTCCTCTTAACAACATCCTAACTAAGTACTTCCTAAAGATTCCCTTTGTCTTTTGCTTTTTTCTATTGCTAACATTTACAATGATGTCATTTCATGTTAACAAATATAGAAAAAATAATAAGGAACAAGAAGAAGAAGTAGAGGCGACAAATAGGTCAAAGTAATTTTGAAAAAGTCCTTTTAAACTATTAAGCTCTTTTGTTTCTCGGCTCTATTCTGTTTTATCTATTACAGACATTTTGTTGTGAGTGTAGTGGCCAAAGAGTGTATAGTGAGTGCTTTTTATCATTATACTACACATGTTCAACCTCATACTCAATTAAAAATTCAGTTTGAATAATAAATTGGTTTTTTACTACTTACATGAATGAGAGAAGACAAACAATCAAATAGTTGAACACATATTTACACAGGCACATACATAGATGCACACATACATACATACATACATACATACAGGCAGACAAACAAACAAATAGACAAACAACTACAAAGTATTCGATTTTTATCTACTGTCCTAGAAAATTACAACTCATCACTCTCGGCAGCATACAACAGCGATGAATGAATGACTTGACTGACTAACTGACTGACACACATATTTATACTCAGTATACATGCATGCTTGCATTTACATGTATGCATATTTGTATGTTTGTGTATGTGTTTTTGATTTTTTTTGTATAAAAATAAAAACAATAACAACTCTTTGGTACACTGACTGGCATGCTACTACTGCTGCTGGTTGTTATCTATATTTCCTAGACATCATTGTACTTCCGTTTTCAGTTTCCCTTCCATACAGACAGACACAGCATAAAGTGCATAAACAATATTGTTTAAAATATTGTGAATGTTAACAACAACGACGACAACAACATCGCCAACAACAACAACAAATTTAATTCCTACAAAATATAAAAAATACTTGCAACAACAAAATAATTTATATTTTTTCAATTTTCTAGTTTTTTTTTCGACATTTTTTTATTCTGGCACGAATCTGTGGTACTACAAGCTTACTTTAGGACAATTCCCACTAACACATATACTTTCAAACATAACATATTTTTATCCAGTCACATACACGTACATACATATACGGTAAATACAATCACACCCAGAGCTACACTTACTATACAGGCATACATTCAAATAACCATTTTCTCTTCTCCATTGTTTAAATAACAACAATTTGTTTAATTTGTCATCTCCTTCAATTTACAAAAATATATCCCATAACGGGGTAAAAATACACAGTTACGAGGTTGGAATGAAAAGTATTTAAGATTTTCCAAATTCGGAATTTTAAGCTTCATAGAACAGTCACGTTCTTACAAATACTATCGATTTATTGGTCAGTTATCTATTAGGAATTTTACAATTCCTAAATCGGAACCCTTAATCCAAATAAAGAGTCTTAAGCCGACTTCTTGAGTTCAACTGAAAAGCTTAAGTCTACCTTCTCAAGTTCGATTGATTCCGATTATATGTTGTCAATAAGATATTGACCTCAAATTGGGTAATTTGATTTTACACATTTTGGAGGCATTCCTCCAGAATCTATAGCACGACTTACTACCTGAATATTCTAAGTAAATACTCCATGTAAATCTCAATTATATGCTTCAAAGTTTCGCCAATTCGTCCTCAGATTTGTCAACCGATAGCATTGGTTTTGAGAGTCCAATATGACAACGAAGTCACTAAAAGTTTAAAAACATCTTTACAGCTAAATCATTGAAAATTTGACTTTTTAGATCCGATTCTTCTTGTAAAATTGCAACAAGCCTTATTCTTCTGTCTGAATAATCGATCAGTGTTTCAGCGTTTCTGAATAATCGATCAGCGTTTCCTGACTAGTGACCAGAGGGTCAACACAAAATTGTAACAAACGGATTTTTGGTGATTTTTAAAGAAATTTAGTACCAGAGGTAAGGGGCTACCCACTAACCCCCATTTTGCCCACGATCACTTATAACTGTCACTCAACTCGATACCCTAGGAACATGTTACCTTGATGAAGCAGGCAATCTTGGTGTGATTGCAATCCCGGGGAAGAGATGTGCTACCAGTACCTCTAGTCTGAAGGGACTATAAAGTGGTAATGATCAAATGTATCCTCGGCTTTTCCTTGGAATGATTTGACAGGGGGTCGAACCAGAGAACCACATAATCTGATAACACGGGAACGGGTTATTAGAGAGGTCCCTTCGAGGTGCACGTGATGGCTGTGGTTTAAACACAAACTCGAGAAAAGAGAATATCGGTTAATAGTCTGATGCATGGTAAAGTCTATAATTCTGGATAAGTTCGGTGCTGTTGCCGAGACAACTGATAACCCACAGACGAGTGACTAAGGGGACTATGCGTAGGAAATGAGTTGGTGTTAAGTGTATATAATACAAGAATAAAGTAGGGCGTATACAGATCTTTCCCGACCGTATACCTAGAGTGAGTGCGTAGAATGTTGCACTCTATGGGTGTGTCGAATGAATGAGAAGTGTGTTAGGTTGAATGTTGATGGATAAAAGGTATCTTATACAAGTGATACCATGGAGTTTTCTCTCCTTGTCGAGGTATGTTCAGGGAAAACCCTGTTTATACCGAATTTACCACAGTGTGTTTTCTGTGAGTAAGAACCAAGTCCACGGCTTATTTGATGGATTCGTGTTTCGGTCAACCGAATATGTCTCTAGGTGCTGTTTCCGACTCAACAGATGCCATCCCATCTGCGTGCTAGTAAACGGAAGTGATGTTTTTGCATCGGAAATCGATTACTTGAGCAAAGTGCTTGTACATCAACCGGCAGAAAAAAAACCAATCGGTTTAAAATTTTTCCCATATTTTAAAATAAATTGTTCGTCAAACCTCGTTTAAACCAAATAACAATACAAAACAACAGCAACAACAACATAAAAAAATATGCTAAGACTTGCATTATTCAGTCTATAAATGTATGTTTGTATTTGTATGGTAACAAAATCGGAGCATCATACACTTCATAAAAACACTCTTAAACAGATACAAACATACACCTCTACAACTATATATGCCATCCAATACAAACCTACAATCATCATCAGCATTCGTTCCCACATCAACATGACACATACAGACAAATTTTTCAAACAATACCAATCTATTTTAATAGATGGTAGTTGTTGTTGTATGGATTTGTTTTCATATATTTTTTTTGGGACAACTACCAAAAGGAAAATCCTCTTTCTGCGACACAACAAATGAATAAAGACTGATGTATATAACTACCATGGAGAGTGGTACATGGGCTGTTAAGGTGGCAGGAATAAAAAAACAGTATATAAAGACAGAAGGACGGGCGAAAAGACAGACAGACAGCTAACAAGTACTTATAAACGGAGCTGGGTTCCAAGTGTTCTAAAAGACGGACATATCCGCACACAAGTATCATTTGTTTAACCATAAAATGTTTCAATCTCTGTACAAATTTGCGAGTGTTCATATTTGCAGTGCAACAAATTGGTAATTGTGGCAAATAGATTTGCACAGCAGTGTGCTGCTATGCCACAGCAAAAAAAAAAAAGAAAACAATTATTGTCAGAATTAACAAATAATATAGAATTTGCTTATTTTGCTTCATTTACAAGTATCAGCCATTTCAACTCTATCTTTTAATTATTTTTCTACTTTACACTCGAATCTACCTCCCTTTCCTCCCTTCGTCTGTTGCATGTTGCAACTTAATCCGCATGACAAATATTTTAAAGCTGAAGTAATAATTTTTATTTGCAATCATTTATTTATATTTATTTTTATAGGAATCCCTGAGCATTTATATTGAAACACACTCATTCACTCACTTACATACATTCATACTTGCATATTTGCACTGGTGTGCATTTGCCTGCCACTGCAGCTATTTGTGTATTTATTGGTATGTGTGTTTGAAAGTGTATGAGAATGTTTCGAGTGCCAAATCCCCAATAAAATTGGACTTTATATTTCAATTGAATGGCTGTCGGATTTCTTTTTTTTTTAATAAAACATAAAATAACATGACTACAGTGAAATCATTTTGGTTAAGCTTTTCATAGAGAGGGATGCTGTCTCTAAAATTGTACAAAATTTTTTGATTTATTAAAAGTTTTGACTGTATTATCTTGTTGCTATTGGCTAGAATGTAATAAATGTATATTCAACATCATTCTTTTTATTATAATTTTTTTGTTAGTATTAATTCAATTCAAAAACTATTATAGTAAAGTAGATCGTAGTCATTTTTACTATTTTTGATGCTTCTGTTGCAATTTCAAATCGATTAAGATATTAAAATCATCTTATTGCTAAATCTGACAAAGATGCAGTTTGGCTGCAATTTAAATATTTATACAACTACATATCCGTATAAAGTTGTTACTAAGTCCAGTAATTATGTTTGTTTGTAGCAATAGAGAATGGAAAGATGGATCGTCAGCTACACCAAATTCGTTATCAGATGTGATGGCGATTATTTGTATTTAATTTATTTTATTGATTTTTTTTTTCACTTACTTTTGGTTCAAGTGTGTACTTGATATAATATTGTATTGAGAATACTTAAAATTTACTTCAAATTCAAATCTAATAGGCTTTGATTTTATTTATCAGAAAAATTTTAAAATTTGGAAGAAAATTCATTTCGAAAATACAATTGTACAAAGAAGGTAGCAAAAAAAAAAAGAAACATTTTTGTTAAAAAATTTTGTTATTCGACGAGTAAGATTTTTTTTATTTGAGTACAAGGAATTTGTTTACAAGGAAAATACCATAATTAAATAAGTTTATTGGTAAGAGTAATATTGTCGTTTTCATGTAATACGGAAATTAATGAATTTTTATGTTTAGGAATTTGGAAATTGCATATATTAATGTTATGGCCAGTAGTGCATTCTGATGGTTGAACTGTTGTTCCAAGAGAGAATTATTTTGTGTATAGTTGACTTATGAATCGGGAAAAGAAGCATTGTTTGGGATAATATATTAATTACCCAATATTGGAATTTACTAAAGTGCAACCCAAAAACGTTCAAAATTCTATCAAGGAGTGTCATAAAGACAGTGAAATTACTTTTTATTATTCTCTGGAAAGAGAATAGGAGGACCGACCAATCCTCCTATTCTAAATATTGGGGTGACCAGATAGAAGATTCGGTTGTGCGCTTTATTATAGAATCAATTGCCTAAATTGTTAAAATAACGTTATAAAAGCTTTCATATATCACAATTTTTGTCCGAAATTTATATCTTTTCATTTGGAAATTTTGGATTTTATTTTATAATAGAATTTTTATCCGAAATTGTCTCATCTCCTAAATTCTAAATTGAAATTTTTGTCATTTTTGGTGTATTCATTTTAATTAATTCATTTTAATTGTTTATTTTTTTTACTTAAATCTATAAATATTTTTGAATAATATTCGTTAAAACATGGTCACCCAAAAATTAATGTAAAACCTTCGAAATTAATCTAAAAATTTAAAACCTATTTCATAAAGACACCTTACATACTAACTACATATATAAACATCTTCATAAACATATACATATATAAACACATACTAAATTACTTAAACCCATCAAAATTTTTGAACTCAAACTCCGTGTTATAAACTTTTGGTTGACTCCTATTAATCCCAACTTCGAATAGTCTCAAGTCTTCTGGCGCCAGCTGACATCGAGGGACCAAATATTGTAAGTTGAATTTTCTTTTGTTTATCAACCAAAATTAATATACAATATAACTTAAAAATTAACGAAATATGAATATGGATTAATTGATCTTTGAGATTTAATTGTTTATTGATTATACTTTTTTTATTCATATTACGTTTATTTGACACTATATTCTATACACCCTACACCATAATTTATATCATCCACCAATTTAAAAGGAAAGAAAATATCTTGTTAAATTTTGTTGTTATAAATATATTAGTTGTTGTTTGAATGATTACCTTAATTATTTAGGGTGACCACTTATTTAGTTAAATTAGAGAACTTAATGTTTAAATAATATAATTTGATTAATTTAATTTAATTTTATTGATATTTTGAAATATTTATTTAAATTAATTGATAACTCCTTTAAAATAAATATTTAATTTTGTTCGTTTGTAATGATTTGAAACATGAATTTTTGATTTTTATTTGTTGCTACGAAAAGTGAAGAAATAGGTATGGGGTAGGTAAATAGGGTATTCCGTATTTAGTTTTCATTGGGCTGACAATCTATATATTTTATCTGTCAGCAAGGAGGGAGGGTTTAGATCAGTGTAGCTACTTCCAACTTTAGCTACACGACATTCATCGACTACTAATTTTCTTTTATTCTTCTATTATATCGTGATGTTTTTTTTTTACTACCTAAGTTAAAATCTTTTGTTATGATTTCAATATTTACCTTATTTTATATTTGGGGAACTTAACACACCCACCCATACGACGAGCACAGCCGAAATTAAAGGTAGTCCCGTTCCCAATCAATCATAACCATTCGGAATCGTTACAGAGATATTTGGCGCCCAACGTGGGGCCTCAGTTGTCGTAAGTTTAGAAATTCTATAGTGCAATGACATCTAGATGCTGAGGGCCCTTTGAATCCTATTGTGTGGAACATAGATATATGGATATCTCTTACTTTACTTTAATTTTTATTTCTTTAACTATTTTTTTATTATTTGCCAATTTGGATGTAATTGTATGTTGTGTATACGACTTTCAATTCCGAAATTGACATTTTATGAGATAATAGTTATCAGGGTTTGGGTTCGAGCTAGAGAAGTTGATCTGGTTTAATATTGGTTCAATGGTCGTCCGACTCTTACTCTTCTGTTAATTCCTTCTTTATTTTCTTTTATGATAATTTGGATTTTCTTTTCTTCTTCAAAATTACTTTTCTTTCATTTTGATTTTCTGGTGTGTTGGATTTAAAGTATATTGATGGTTTTGATTACTTTCCAACATCAGATAACCAATATGTTTCTGTTTTTATCACTCGAATTTCTAGCGGACATAGATTTTGACTTGTGTTGAAAATTTCCCAGAAGTTTGAGTGAGTTCACCTTTGTCTTCTGTCTTCTCTTTCATACTGTAGTTGATGAGGAATCGAAATATTCGATTAAATTATTATTTTTTTATTTTTTTTGTTCTGAAACCCCTACTTAATTTCTTCACCGAGTAGTAGTAATATTTTCTTCTAAGTGTAATAAAACATTTTTGTTAACAGTTTGGAAATCTTTCATTATTTGAATACTTATTTTAAATTGTTTCCTCTACTAGATTCATTTTGTAAGGTTTTCGGTAAATTTTGTTTTTATTAGGATTTGTTAGTATGCCTTTAGTTCGTAGTACTGACGATATTCCGGCTCACGTGGAGCAGGAGAACGTTAATGCGGAAGATCCAGGTGCTGCTGGAGATTCAGAAACTCCATTAAATCGTATAGGAAGACCGCGAACTAGATTACAAAGTCGCATTGAGGCAGCTGAATTAGAAAATGTTGATAATCGCGTTCGTCGTATTGTGAACAGTTCTCTAAGGGAATTTAGGGACGAAATAGGGAATATGATCGCAGACGGACTTCGAAATTTAGCATTAACAAATTCAGGACCAAATAACAACACTAG
>NW_023996589.1:0-37853 GCF_015586225.1 Lucilia sericata | reverse complement strand
AAATATGCGGGAGTATATGAGGGGAATATTACATTTACTGTATTGATACAGTGGGTGACAGAAGAGTGCTTCAAATTGAGTAATTAAGTTGTAGATATCTGTGTTTTTGTCGGGAGGGGGGAGATTTAAAACAATAACAAAATATGTATTTGGAACAGGAAGTATTTAAGTCAAAGAAAATATTATTAAAATAATGAATCTTTCAATTACATGTTTAAGATTCAAAATGAGTTTACTAAAATACAATAAATCCTTTGAAACCAAACATAGTTTTTAAGTGTCTCTTAGTATTCAATATGAGCTGACAGCTAAACACTCTCACAGATTTTATTTGCATTTACTTTATTTTTTTTTTTTTTTGATTGAAAGAGAGAAATCCAATAATTTTAAGAATTTTTATTTTGATCTGTATAATGATAAGTATTTAGACTTTTTATAAATCAGAGGGACTTGACGTTTTTTGTCTCTGACTGTATGTAGTTTTTTAAAAAGAAAAACTACAAATTATTTTTACGCAAACAATTAAATGTCATTAGCGTGGGAATCAGTGACTTCCATTATAATTAGAAGTTTAAATATATTTTCTAAAGTAGAAAATATTTAAATTGTGTATATATGTACATACATACTAAATTGTAAATAAGACACCATTCAGGTACAATTGTATTCGAATATATACTGACAGTCTAGCCCCTTAAATGCTATAACTAAAGTTTATACAATATTAAAATCGCATATATTTCGAAATATTCCACAATAGGACTTGATAGGATTACAGGTTATCAACAGATACCTCCCAATACAATTAATCTCTTGCGAAAATTGTTACTCAAGTAGCAAGAGAAGACGTTTCCATTTTTGCCCCCACAACTGCAAATACTCGTTTCGTGATAAACATGGACATGATCAATTGAGTCTACCCGTTTAATGGCGAAGATCATGTGGTCGACTTACAGCTCACTACGAGCTGTTATTTTTACCGCGAGTACAGCTACGGAATACAATTACATTGATAATGAGCCACCGGCCTTTTTGGGTTCATGTTTGAAGATTAAATCTGCCAAGGCACGACTTCTACCGAAGCTACATTAACTAGGAGGATCATTAGCATAGAATCGGGACCAACTATTGGAAATGTATTACCCAAAACACCAATTCTGCAGAAGCTGACATGACGAGAAAAATGAAGAGGATATCACTTACTCTGTCATTGAACACAGATTCATCATGCTAGGCAGCCATTTTATGCATGAGATCAATATCCAAAAGATAAACTCATTTATTTGTGGTTTGGATAGAAACCGAGTAAATAGATCGAAGTATATTAATACGCTGAGCCTTTACATATAGGATTTTCTTTTAAGATTAGGATTCTGCCATGGAAAATTCAGTACTATTGTACTTTTAATGGTACTTTTTGACATCGAATGAACTGCCATACATTAGTGAATGTATTAAATCATATACTAGTCAAAAAACTGATCTATTTATTATGCCATAGAGTAGTTCATAGAGCAGTTAATCGATCAGTTTATAAACTTGTTAACAGACTAGTCCATAGAATTCTTTATAGTCAGTCATTAGATAAAATAGTCAATCGATTACATAGGTATTATTATGATGGACCCAAATTTCTTCCCAGTAATGTAAACACATGAACAACTTGCTTAACTAACCTAAACTAAATTAAGGTCATCGATTCAACAAATTTGTGTAGTTTGTTGTCTGACGTTCTAGTTGTAAATTCATCATCTTATAAATGTGGTTAAAAATGAAATTTTGTTGACAGTTAAATTGTCATTACAAGCCGAAAATGATGCCATTCTACACGTACCACTCACTCGCTCACTGTACATTTATTATTTTGTGATACGAGTACGAGAAGTAAGTAGTTTATTTAACTTTTTTTTATGAATTAATTTTTTGCTTTTTAAGTTCAATGTCCAAGCTTTCACTTAATGTCGTCTATTAAAAAGAAAGGGTAGGAAGGGAGGAGATGAAGTAGAGTCACATCGTCTCACTATTCTAGTACAGATTATCAAAAAGTGTCAAAAAGATATTTATTCCATTCTGTTTTTTAAACTTTTATTTCTACTACTTTTTTGTCAACATGAAAACAGACATTAATGTACAATAACATTTTAGATGAAAATGTTAAATGAAAAGTTGTTTGTTATACCCTACACCACTTTAGTGGGGAGGGTATATTGGATTTGTGCTGATGTTTGTAACATACAAAAATATTCGTCCTAAAGTATATCAATCGGCTTAGAATCGTTTTCTGAGTCGATTAAGCTACGTCCGTCCGTCCGTCTGGCCGGCTGGCTGGCTGTCCATGTAAACCTTGTGCGCAAGCTACAGGTCGCAATTTTCAAGATAATTGGATGAAATTTGGCACGCACGTTTTATTTGACCCAAGGACGAATCCTATTGAAAATGGTTAAAATCGGTCCATTATTTCCTAGCCCCCATAGAACAGAACCCCCCGGAAAGGAGCTTCTGAGCTTATAATTATGTTAAATATACACATATATCGATAAAACACGGCACAACTAAGTTTTATAGAAGTCTTGATGACCCTACCAAATTTCATAAAGATCGGGCCCCATTTGACCCTAGCTCCCATACAAAGTCCCCTTCAGAAAATTACTTGAATGTCCCAAATTAACTTATAAACACAAATATCGCGATGAAATTCAGCACAATAAAATATTATGTAAATATAAATATATTCACAAAATGTTATCGGGCTTGGTCCATATTTGCCCCTAGCCCCCATATAAAGCCTCTTTCAGAAAATTAGTTTTTCATCCATAAATTGCTTAAATGTATCGGAACAAGGGAATATTGAAGATAAATTCTTTATTATGAAAAATAAATCACATTTAATATTCATAACTGGTGTAGGGTATCATATGGTCGGCCACGCCCGGACTATACTTTCTTACTTGTTTTTAGTTTTGCTTAACTTTGAAGTGTGGACGGACTCACTTGTCAAGTTTTAAGGAACTGGTAAATATTTGTGGTCATTAGCAAAGTCATTGCTAAATAATAAAATTTGTATAGTTTTTGAAAAGTTTTTAATATTAAAATAATATTGCTGCAAACTCATCCCCAAAACCCACTTTCTCCTCCACCTCCCCATACTTTTTTCTGAATCATAAAAAATGTAACCAACTTCAATACAATATAATTTCCGTAGCAGACAACAAAGATTTGTTCGTTAAAGATTATTTATTGTTTAATACAATGTACTTACATTGGTACATACATATGTACATACATACATTTGTATGTATTCATAAAATGTTCATACCCGTACATTAATGTCTACAGATGGATGGATGCAAACAGTTTTTCAAAACAAACTTTTCAGACAATGAAAGATAAATACCTTTTATACCTACATATCATATTTATTTATTTAATTTTATTTGTAACCGAATAATGGTCGAAGAGTATGTTTAAGCATAATTTATTTTTTAATATAGGTTATTCACACCAAGTTTTATTAAAAAAAAAACTGTATTTATTATTTTGAGTGATTTTTCATTTTTATTTTTGGGTAATTTTTCATCAGGTAATTTTGCAGGAAACCTTTTGAATAAAGTTATTTGAATTTGTTATAATTTTTTAACAATAACAAAGAAACCAAAAAATGTACTACAAGAAATGTGTTACTTTTACTTGAACATCTAAATTCCCCCGGTAGGTGGTTGGTAGTGTTTTAATCTGTTAGTCGGATGGTCGTCGGTTCGATTCCTATCGGAGACTCTAGAAAATGTGCTCACGAAAGGTCCGGTAGTGGTATAGAAGTGTTTCTGTAGTAACAAACTAACATGCATTTAATGTAAAAGGTTAGTTGATTACGAATCCGGTATGAGGTATGATTAAACCCTTACAAGATCGCTCAGAAGTTGTATATTGTTCTCTTAAAAACATCTATTATCAAGATATATCCATAATTTAATTGAATAATATTTTCTAAATTAAAAGGTTTTACTTCAAAATTATACAAAAAATAGAAAGGAGCAAATTCGGAGGAAAAATGGATAGAATTATAATTTTTGATAGAGCCTAGTGTTCTCTTTAACCTAACTTTCTAAAATTTTAATAGAATATATCTTTTGAGAATAGACAACATTTAAAAGGGGTAATAACGGGAAAATCAGTTATCTTAGTTATTGAATTTTGCTCCAACAAAACGGAGTAATCGGAAAGTTAAGCTTTACTTCTTTAATTTGAAAAAAAGTGACGCTGAAGCAAACCGTAGGTTATGGTGAAAGTGATCCATCGTTTTAACGTACAAAAGACGTTTAAGCAAAAACGTTTGACCCAGAATTAGAGTCATAACTCCATGAAGATTGTTGTCAAATTCAACAAGAGCTTTGAAAGCTACTTAAGCATTAATATTGAAAAGTTTACTAGCATCAGGATTCTTTGAAAGCAGGGAAATTGTCTATTATACGAACAATTCTGAAATCTGTTCCTTCATTAAACATTTTTGTTCGAAGTTGGTTCCAGTATTCGTAGCATTTGTTATTATACCCTACACCACTTTAGTGGGGAGGGTATATTGGATTTGTGCTGATGTTTGTAACATATAAAATATTCGTCCTAGACCCACCTTAAAGTATACCAATCGACTTAGAATCGTTTTCTGAGTCGATTAAGCTATGTCCGTCCGTCCGTCCGTCTGGCTGGCTGGCTGTCCATGTAAACCTTGTGCGCAAGCTACAGGTCGCAATTTTCAAGATAATTGGATGAAATTTGGCACGCACGTTTTATTTGACCCAAGGACGAAGCCTATTGAAAATGGTTAAAATCGGTCCATTATTTCACCTAGCCCCCATAGAACAGAACCCCCCGAAAAGGGCTTCTGAGCTCATAATTATGTTAAATATACAGATATATCGATAAATACGGCACAACTAAGTTTTATAGAAGTCTTGATAACCCTGCCAAATTTCATAAAGATCGGGCCCCATTTGACCCTAGCTCCCATACAAAGTCCCCTTCAGAAAATTACTTGAATGTCCCAAATTAACTTATAAACACAAATATCGCGATGAAATTCAGCACAAAAAGATATTATGTAAATATAAATATATTCACAAAATTTTATCGGGCTTGGTCCATATTTGCCCCTAGCCCCCATATAAAGCTTCTTTCAGAAAATTAGTTTTTCATCCATAAATTGCTTAAATGTATCGGAACAAGGGAATATTGAAGATAAATGCGATATTATGAAAAATAAATCACATTTAATATTCATAATTGGTGTAGGGTATCATATGGTCGGCCACGCCCGACTATACTTTCTTACTTGTTTTTCAGTTGAGATCAATGATATTTATTCAATATTGTCACGACTATAAACCTAATGTTGTTTTATAGTCCACATTCGTTTTATTGAACGGTTCTCGAAGCAGATTTTTTTGTCACTCTAAAAACTAGTTTAAGGAAAGCTTTAGTTAGATAGAACTAATTCTTTTTTATTGAATTCTGTTTCCGAAATTGTCATTGTCAGAACTAACTCAATTTTGCATCGAATCATTACTTGAAAAATGAGTCCATTGCATTAACCCGAAGTGTAACAGATTGTGACTGCTCTGGTATTTGGCAAAAACCAAAAGGGTCTTAACAATTACGGGTTGCTGAAATCTGGTCAGTTCATTAAAGGGTAGCTATACCGAATGCAATTGATTCGTTTGCTGTGAGCATTGGCCAAAAAACGTCCTGAATATGCGTTCAGAAATTTTGTTTCAATCTATGTAGAATGCTCTGCGATATAATACTCTTCAGAACAAGGTATGCGAAACTGTCTTCACTCGTTCTTAGCCTCAAAATAACAATTTTGTCTTTGGAACCAAATTTTTTCCAAATATCGATAAAAATTTTAATGTTTTGAATGCAAAAAGTAGGTACCTTTGCCATATGTTGCTCTAATTTGTATTGTAGCTTTATGAACTCACTTAAAAACCCTGCTTAAAGAGAAATGCCCGTCTTAAAACGTTAAGGAAATAGTTTCGGAATAGTGGAAATAAAATAGAATGTTGCATAATATATATAATTTGTTATCAAATATTCTAAATTCTAAACTTACCCATAAAATAATATTGAGCCAACAAAATGTCCTTCTTATACATGTGTAACCTGCATTTGCCATATTTGTGTGATGTTAACTGGAATAAGGGAAAAAACGATTTATAAAGTCAATTTATAAAAGTTTTAATATAAGAATTGATGTAGTTTTAAATTATTGTAATAAATGCTTAAAATTTACTCTAAATTAACTAGTTTTGGAACGAGTGTAAACAGAAATCATAATAGCAAACTTTGGAGCTATCAACGTCTTTACTCAAAATTTCGGACTCCGACTTGAAACTTTACATAGATCCTTTAAAGAGGAATTAAAGTTTCAGAAACTCAGTCCCCTAGACATAACTCTTTAAATTTAAGAATCAATCAACAACTACTTAACAATATGCAAAAATTGATCATCATAGAAAGCATACTTCTAATTCATCAAAATATGTAGATCTCTATGACTGAATAATCTTATTAGTGCAAAATTTTTATACATCATTTATTTCTATCTTCCAATTCAATGATTTTTTAAAAGTTTAAACTATTATAGGCATTATTTAGTATTTGTTTATAATAAAGTAAAAAGACACTTATGTGACTAAACTTGCATATCTATAGATATCATACGAATACAATCTCGTAAAAGTATCTTATTATGTTTTGGTTATTCGAACTTCTTTCTTTATTATTTCTTTCATAACTATGATTGACAATTGCATAAAATTACTTAAGTAGATTGTTTGTATTGTATTTTATTTATAATATTGTAGTAGTAGAAGACAGAAGACAAGACAGACTTGTCTTTTACTACAGATATTTATACATTATATAGCTAGTAAGTATGTGAATCTATCTGTCAGTCTGTTTGTCTAACTACTTTAGTTAGTTTTTGTATTGTAACTCAGATGTATGGCTTTCAATGATTTGGGTGAGTTAATAAGTAATTTCTTTTCTTCTTTTTTTAAGTTTTGTTAATTGAAAAAGGTTATTAACTTTAACATTGAATTTTAAATTGTATTAAAATTGATTTTATTATATAAAGGTATTAATAAAGTTATTTAAGAAAGTAAGTGAACGATTTGGCGCTTGGGATTTAACTTTTAATTTATTTTATTTATTTGTGTTATTTTTAAATGAATATTTATATTAACTAGTAACTGGACGAGTGACATTTTGAAAACAAGTTTATTAATTTAATTGTTTACCTTTTGCAATTAATTAAAAATATTATTAAGGCTAATCATTTAAAAGAGCAAGTTGGAGCAATAAAAAGTATTTGTGTTTAAAAAATAGAATAAACAGGCCTGGAGTATGTATACTAGGGTTCTATAAATCGACTTTCGAATAATCGAACAATCGACTTTTTGTCGAAAAAAGTCGAAAAGTCGAAGTCGACTATTTTGTTCCAAAAAAGTCGATAACTCGACTATTGTCTGTGAAAAAAGTCGAAAAGTCGACTTTGTGAATAAAAGTCAAAAAAGCCGAAAAGTCTGAAAGTCGATAAGTCGAAAAAAGTCGAATAAAGTCGAATAAAGTCGAAAAAAGTCGAAGAAAGTCGAAAAAAGTCGAAAAGTCGTAAAAAGTCGAAAAGTCGAAAAAAGTCGAAAAGTCGGAAAAAGTCGAAAAAAGTCGGAAAAAGTCGAAAAGTCGGAAAAAGTCGAAAAATCGAAAATTGTAGAAACAAGTCAAAAATAGTCAAAAATTTTTAGAGTCAAAAACTCTAAAATAGTCGGAAAAACTCGAAAAAAGTCAAAAAATAGTCGGAAAAAAAGTAGAAAGAAGTCGAAAATAGTCAAAAAGTCGAAAAAATCGAAAAGTTGAAAAGTCGGAAAAAGTCGACTATTTATAAAATACTTATAGTCGAAAAGTCTAAAAGTCGACTTTTATTTAAATGAAAAAAGTCGAAAAATCGACTTTTCATAAAATGCAAAAAGTGGAAAAGTCGACTGTTAACTAAATGAAAAAAGTCGAAAAGTCGACTTTTCGTTTCAACTATAGAACCCTAATGTATACCAGTTCCACAACTATTTCAAGAAAGCTTGAATGTTAACGTTAATAGTTGTAGTGGGGTGTTGAAATTGTCACCTTAAGAAGTGGTTCTGTTTTATTACTGTAGCATTTTACAGTCTGAGATTTTGTCATAAAAAGGCCTGTTAACCGAACGAGGTACTACAGTTTATACAATATCCGAAGTTGTATTTACTCAAGCCTTCTATAACAACTCTGTTCAACAACTTGTTCATTAATATTGGGAATCAGATATACAGAATCTGTTATAGATGCATCACCACACAATACTTGGTATTATGTGGTATGGTAAATCTCTTACAGTACTGCTTAGACCATATGCTCATGCCTGACCACTTGCTCGACATTAACGCTGACCAGGTCCATTTTAAAAGAACACTACGTAATAGGTGCTCATGACAGAAGACTTAATCATCCATTTAATGATTATTGTAGAGGTTGCCTCTATTGATCCCTTTCTTTGTTTTTGTCCTGTTCTGTTACACATTAGTACTGAGATTTTTGGATGACCAACATTGCATGATAGAGTCGTTTGTTCGTGCCTTGGGAGGGTTCAAACTCATAATAAACACGGACAAGTAATATTATGTCTTTAGGTCGAGACGGGATTCGTTTTGGGAAATACAAAGGGCCTTTGTGTTGAAGCGTAAGATTCGAAATTTGTTCTATAGAACATTTCTGAAACCTTCTCTTTCTTCAAATTCATTTTTGCCCGAAATTAGTTCCAGCGTTCGTAGAATTTGTTATTTATCAGTTATTTTCTTTTTCATATTGTTAAGATTGGAACTATGTCACCTTTGAAATTGGTTTTATAGAACGATTCTCAAACCGGTTCTTTTCAAAGATTTTTTTGGAAATTGTTGTTTAAGGAACTAGTTTAAGTTCTTTAATTGAAGAATTTGGCTTTAATTTGTTATTGGGGATTTAGTCCTGAAAAGATTTAAAGAAGCAGTTCTAGAACTACTTCTTTTCCACAGAGATATTTATTTGAAATTCTAAAGTTTTGAATTAGTTTAAAAAACCAATAGAGAATACATTCATAATACTTGATATTAAAACTCAATTGAAAACCGATTCCAAAAAGTTGTTTCGGAACTAGTTTGTGGACTATTTTATATTAGTGTAGAACTTAGGTATAACAAGTGCCAAAGAAGCAGTTCCTTGAAACGACTTTGGAAGTACTTTAGACTTTAGAATAACAAAAATGGTACACAGAATAGTTTCCAGAAGTTATGTTCGCCATAATCATTAGTTTCAATATTCAAGTGGCTCTGTTTACACTAGTTTCAAAATCCAAAATCTTTCCTGAGAAATGTATATATTTTTAATTGATTTAAATTTTTATACTTTTTTCAAAGGTTTTCAAGAATATTCTATGGAACTAATGTAAAACTAGTGCGAAAGAACTCTGTAAAAGTTCATTAGAATTACAAGAATATTCTTGAAAAGAGTTAATAAAGTAATGATGTCACTACTAATTCTAAGGTTTCCATTTAAGAATCTGAAGTGGTTCTGTTTGGAATCTGAAAAAGCTAAAACAAAATCTATAAAACTAATAATAGCGGAAACGAAAGCATTCGTATTGATCAGGCCTCTAAAAATCGATGATGCTAATATCAGTCAATGATGTCAGTTTTATAGTTTAATTCATAGAATTGTTTACAAACTATTTATTATTCATTTAACAGTTTTAAGACCTTAAAAAGTGTTAATTATTAAAAATAATGCCAAGGTCAATGTTCTAAAAAATCAATAATAATAATACAAACTTTTTAAATTTCACAAATAATAAATCAATTATAAGAAATAAAACAAGATTTCATATATTTTCATAAATTTTTCGAAAGTATTTCAAACATCAATTTTAATATCCACTTTAAATTAACTGACCCTCCTCCTTCTATTCTAAACTTAAAACATAAACCAGAACCTTGAGCTTTAAGTGTAAAATTGGGTCAAGTTGACAATATATAAATTTGCAACAAATTATTTTGTTTTTAATTTAACCGCCAACAAAGAATTATGACCCTCTTTATATTTAACGGCAACAACTATTCCCCCAACTAATATGCAACAGCTGCAGCGCAAAAAAATGCAATCAACCAACAACAGTATGTTACAACTGTCGCAAAACAATAGTAAGTATGAGAGTATTAACTGCAACATCTTTATAATAAATCATATTTATTTTTGTTTCGTTATTTATATTAATTAGTTTTTTTTAAACATATTCACACTCTGCTTAAAAACAAGTTCTTTTTTTCTCGTTTTAAAAAATTTTTAAATCTGTATTTGAAACCAAATAGAAAAAAAACTGCAGTTTCCGCCAACAAATCGCAACAAGAATAACCATAGCAATAAAAAATATAAACAAAATGGCATTTCCGTTAATTTATAAATTATATCTAATAAAACAATAGCGAAAAAATCGTTATAATAGCAAAAAAATATTAAAAAAATACAAATAGCAGCAGCCTGCTAGAACAAGTGAAGCCAAAATGAATTTATGTATTTTTAACAAATAAAACGACAACATATAGTCAGTCCGTCTAAAAAAAATAAATCTGTCTATCAGCGTTTCTCAAATGTGTTATATTTGGGAAATTGATAGTAGGCTGCTAGTTATTTTGTAGCGATATTAATTGTTATTCACCATTAAATGATAGTATTTGATACGTTTACTAGCAAATGTCATTCACTAGGAAGTGGTAACTTAAAAAACGTATAATTTTTCTGCAAAAATGTATATTTATAACTCATACGTTTAAACGAAAATACATCGGGAATTGATAATAAAAATTATAAATTTTATTGTTATTTTAGTAGTTCTTGTACGGGTTCACGTTGAAACACTTTAGATTCTTAAACATCAACATCGGAACTTGTGATGTACTTCTAGAAGTCGCTTTCTATTGAATATTGTTGTGATTCTAAAGAGTTTTCTAGGAGCCAGCTCTTTAGCAATAGTTCCACACGAATCCAATAGGAACTAGTACACACATACTAGTTCCTAAACAACTTTTTCTTTAATCGAAATTGATATCCGAAAATGGTAATTTTTTAAAAAGTAAATACATTTCTTTCCATTGAAATATACCTTGGAGCATCATGAATGTTTTGGGTATTTCAAATACAACTGAGCCAACTATAGTTAAACAGGCCGACAAAATTTTAAAAAAGTCGAAACGTGATACCTACTTGTACTTTTTATACACGATTGAGCAGTGCTGAATCCGAATTTGATCTCACATATCGAATATCATGTCCAAAATTTTTAAAAACTCGATTTTTCCCCTATTTTGAGATGTTGTAATGGCTCAAGACAACTTTGTTTATAAAATGTTATATGGCATTTAAATGCCTATTCTGAGAACTTTAAAATAAAGTCTTAACGTCTAACATATCTTCTTTTTTCTTCGAGATATCACCCTACACTGCTAGGTATAGTGCTTAGTAAACATTGTTTATAACCAACAAAAATATTGGATACACACGTGTCTGAGGATGTTCCAATCGACTTCAAATCACTTTCTAATTCGATTTAACGGATGATATCTCAGAAATTACAGCAGTTTTTTAAACAATTCAAAATAGAAAATAATTGAAAAGGTGAAATTGGTCCAATACTGATTGAACCCTTGATATTTATATTTTAAAGTAGAAGACTAAATTAAACGATTATTAATTGTAAAGTTAACGAGAGACAGGCTAAACTTCGTTTTGTTCAAAATATCGAAAGGGAAAACTAACTTGAGCTCAGTTATTGGCCAGTTTGTAATTAAAATTCCAATATTTATCCCTAAAACATGATCAGTTTCTGAGTTCCTGACTTCTAAACTAGAAAGAACGAACATGATTTCTTTTGCGATATGCATTTTTGAGAAGTTTGAATAAATTTTTTATGACTTTTTCCCGTTCCGAACAAAGTATGTAGTTCCAAAGTTCGCAGCAAAATCATAGAAGTGCTTTCCACAAATACTATTTATATGAAATGATGCATAAATTTGGAACCAAGTGGTCTAGAGTTAAGACTAATTTTTAATAAAACATAAGGAAAGGAATATATGGGTTCCCCGCAGAAAAGAACCGGTTTCTATATATTTTAAATGAAAAGGCTTCTCCTTTATATATGTTCTTCTTTAACTTTTGAATAAAGATTTCCAGGATGAATAAAAATTCCCGAGAAACAAAGAGTGGTGCCCAACTCTAACGAAGAAATAAATATTCAATGGCTTCAGAGTCAGGAAGGAGAACATAGGGAATATGTTAATCCAGACATATATTCGTTGTTCAGGAAATCTACCTAATTAAGGTCAGTGGAGAGCTTCTACATAAGTCATTGTAGTGTAATCCATGTGATTTAGTGTAGATATCAAATTAACAGTGTCCAGTAATGACTTTAAATAGGTCGTTGAGTTGTGGGCGACTCATCGCGAGGCCTTAGAGACATTCATATATTTGGTTATATTGCATGAAGATCCATCTCAACAAGTTAATAAAGTTGTCGGTGGAATACTACATAGGAAATCTATATCTAATACTCCAATTTTTGAAAGACTGTATCCAGTTCCAGCCATGTCTCACCATCCCCTAGTCTAATCTCTATGTAGTATAAATGCCTGTCTGGAATTTCATTGATCCTATCCATATCAACAGTTTGGATTAGAATTCCCACATAAAATGGATGTGTGTTTTGGTCCATCATTCTAATTTCTCAAACTGTACACCTTGAATGCAAGATAAAATATAATGACCTCATATATTAATCGAAAGCTCCGATGATTTCAAAAAATGATTTGAAACTTCATCACAGAAATCTGACATTCAAGAATTCGGATAAATAAAAAAGGAGATGAAAGCGTGTGTCTCCAATAGATTAGTAGTTATTGTACTAGTCTGTGAGTCCGGAGGTTGTTCGAGGTTCGATCACCACCTGAGGAACTAGTAAAGGAGCTCCCAACAGACCCGATGGATGCCAAAATGTATATTCAACACCAAAAAACCGAAACAGAAAGCCTTCGTTAGTTTGCCTTTTTATGTTCTCTGTTTTATAACTGTAGGGTCTAATTATAATACAATTTGGGAAACACTGCTTGAGAATTTAGTGCAAAAAAAGTAAAACACAAATAGCACTTGTCCGTCGCCTGTTAAGTAGTCATAATAATCATAATAATATTTTCTGAACACATTTTATTTTATAAATTACATATAAACGCGCAGTGGAAATTGTAATCAATTTCAATTTATTTTATTTATTTTTTTAAATTAATAATAATAGTAACACATCATTATAGTTTTTTTTATGATTATTTAATAAGATCCTTGTGCTCAAAATTGAGAAATTAAATAAATAGGAAAATACACTTTGCACTCTTATTATTTCGATATTCAAAATCTCATTTCTGTTTAAAATTTTCACTTTTTTTGGGGGAAATTTTCTAATTTTATGTAAATTAAAATATGTGGCAGAGTACTTTTTGTTTATTTTTTAGAAAAAGTGTACTTATTTAAAAGTATAAATAAATTAAGAAAAAATAAAACTACCTAAATAAATTTATACACAATTGTAAACACACAAACTCACACACCTTGTTCTGAATTAAATCGTTTTTTTTTTCAAGTGAAAATAATGTTTTTTACAAGTTTCTTTTCTTTTTCAAAAAAAAATGTTTTTTTTTTTTCAATATTATTATAATTTTATTTGTTTGTTGTTTTTGTGCTTAAAATTTGTTTGTTTGTTGTTTTGCATTTAAATTAATTTAGATTTTGTAAATTTGTTTTTTTAAAAAGTCGTTGCGGCTGTTTGTATTATTATCATTATTATTATTTTTGTTTAGTGTTTAACATTATAATGAGATTTTCCACATTTCATTTGATTGCTTTTATTTCAATTTATTTCTTTTTTTGGTTTATTATTCGTCAATTTATCACGTTCAACTAAAAGTTAAATATTTAAATAAAAAGTTCTTAACGCCGCGAGCATACAAAACGTACTGAATTCAAAATTTTTGAAATTGTTCAAATATTACAACAAATTATAATCATTGCTAGAAACAACAGAAGAAGCACTAGATATTGTCCGATGTATGTATGTGCTCGGGTCTATCTGTTGTATCTTTTTTTCTTTTGTTTATCAAACAAGAATTTGTGCGATACAACTGCATCATCAACACAACCACTCAACGTACAACTTGTTTGTTGACATTCCGCAAATTGTTGCTAGTGATGCCAGTTGTAAAAGGTCTTTATGGGATTTTGATTTTTTTTGGGAATATCTTAGTCAAATGGTTTCGGAATATCATTTAAAAACAATAATCGCGATAAAATTAGAACAACTTAGTTTTAGGACTTCAGTAGGTTAGTTGGTGTTGTTATAATCTGTTAGTCCGAAGGTCGTGATTATGGTAAAGTCCGATAATGACCTAGCTGCATTTCTTTGGAACTGATGTAAAATACTTCCTCCTTTTAAACTAATTAACAAGTTTTACTTCCTCTAGTATAAAGTATAGTATAAAGATCACATTGTGGATTTATTCAGACCATTAATCAATTTCTAATATATCTTCATTAGATTCCGATAAATCCGATACGATGCGGTAATTTTTCTTAAATTTAAAATGTGATATGATTAATAAATCTAATCTCAGAGTTACTTGTGTAATCATTCTACCAACGTGTATTCTATATCCATCCACGCGGTACAATTAGTTCCATGGCACGGATCAAAAGGAATTTCCGAAGATGTTGTTCCGTTAACAAACATTATATTGTTCTAGGATTTAAAATTCTAAATTCGGTTTATACCGGTTGCTAGTACCGGTAGTATTTTTAAATGAAAGTCCTATCCATCAATAACATTCTGGAAGGAGTTATATCAACAATTAGACAATCAGAATGTAAGATGCTCCTTCAATTCAATGAACATAATTTCGATTGAAAATCGCATGTTTTATATACAAAATTAATATAGTGAATCCGGAGGAGTACAGTTTAGAAGTTTATCTTTCGATATCTATTCCTACTTAGTTAGGAATACACCTATGCCTCTATCGGGCCTATTGTGCGCTCCTTAACCAGTGCCTCAGGTGAGAATCGAACCCACTACCTCCGGTCTACCAGACTAGAACACTAATCACTAACCTAGTACTGGATACTTTCGCTATCAAAATGCATATAAGATATGGACCAAAGCGGTCATCAATGTTTACTGGACCCATTTGATGGTTTTACACAAACATAAGACGCGTCCGATAGTATACCAGAGACAAAAATGATCGAGAACTGTGTACCGAAAGTTTTAAAATTGAATTAAAGCAAATATGGCGCCATATTTTCGGTTAGCCTGAAGTAAATTAGAGCAATATATAGTAAGCTGATAAGGTTAAATCTAAGATTTCGAGAGAGCTATAACGGAACCAGCTTTTTAACTTTGTATTATATGGGCACCAGGTCACTCGTGAATAATCGGTTAAGTAGTAGCAAACGTATGCAATTGCTATGTCGAGAAGAAAACTTAAGAAAGATAATCTGACGAATGCAAAACCATTCGACGTAACGGAGGCCCAGTTTAATGAATACGTACGGCCACTAGGTTCACACAAATTTGTTGGGATGATCCTATCGTGAGGAGGACGAGAAGTCTCCTTAAATTGAGTCCGAGATTAGTATGCTGTTACGTACTATACGGACTACGAGCACAACTATACAAATTGTTCGAATGAATTTACGCGAATTGAAACGCTGGAATAGTCATTGACAGGCTTTTGTCGAAATTAGATTTAAATATCGTGAAAGCTTTGATATTCATTCCTCAGGAGCGCTGATTAGGAAATTGTAAGGAAATATGTGCAGGAAGCTGAGCTTTTGAATGCCTGATGATAACTTTTATCATAAATTACTATTTACCATATTAAGGAGAGAACCAAAGGCCCTCCTTTTAAGCGAACCCAACCTAGTTTTAGAAAAAATACCAATATATGGATTTTTGAGAAAACTACGAGCAAGTACAAACTAACTTTAAATCCATGTATTTTAGACAATTTTATAAATCCCAAAACCTCAGAATTTATTAAGGTATGTATTATATTACCAATGGCAACCCACCTATAGAAATATTTTTTTTTTTCATTGCCAAACTACTAAAGCTTTTTCAATACAAATAACTTATAAACATAAAAGCTTAATAATAAAGCTTTCAATTTGTTTGTCCCAAAACTTTAACGATCACAGCGATCATTTCTTTTCGACCTGTGGAGCAAGAAAATAAACACAAAAAGATATCAGTTTGTTTATACAACTCTTCAGAGGTGGTTTAGGCACTTGGGACAAGCGGAAAATATAAAAAAAGGTAATAAACTAAAGATTGAACTTGAAATTTTGAATGCGGTGTTAACAAACTTTTTCGTAATCAAAACCATAAATATTTATACAAAAAATAGCACAAGTTGATGATGGTGTTGTTTAATTTATAAAAAAAAAATGTTACAAAATTTAAAAAATATTGAAAGAAATGAACAACTTTCGCTTTAATTTTTTTTTTTTTTGCTTTGTTTATTAAACTTTAACCTGCATGCATATTTTAACGAAAAAAAACTTATGTAAATTTGTTTATTTCATAATTAATTTAATTTGGAAAATATCGATTGCAGTCAAGCAGCCAACGCAACGTAATGGGTTTTTTAATTTTTGCTTTGATCTTGTACATCATTTGGGATGTCAACTATTTTATACGTTGCGTCTTTACAGTATTAGCCGGTCGTCTGTTCCAAAGTAAACGGAAAGTTACTGATACAACAACAATTTATGGTAAGAGCTTAATCGCTGTAGTAAATGCAGTGAGTTTAATTTTTTTTTGTTTTTGTTTAGTTATTTAATTATTTACAGGTTGTAGCTAGAGTTTTAAAGGAATGAATTGTTTTATGAAATTTTAATTTGAAAGTCTAAATTCCTTTTAAACTCTGTAAATGTAATTGTAACTTTTGTATTAACTAACATTTATCTCTTAACTCCTTTAAGGTCTCTGCACTTCCCAAGATGTCGATATTTTCATCAGACACATGAACAATGCTCGCTATTTGCGTGAATTAGATTTTGCCCGTTTCCATTTCTATGCCCTTACCGGCTTGTATGAGAAGGTCAAAGAACGTCATGGTGGCGCTGTACAAGGTGCTTCTAGTGTTCGCTACCGCCGCACCATACCCATTTTCCATCCCTATAAGATACAAACCAAATTGATTTGGTGGGACGATAAAGCCATCTATTTGGAACAACAATTCATTACTTTAGCCGATGGTTTCGTACGTGCCGTTGCCTTGTCCAAACAATGCATTACCAACTGTAATGTCATGGATATTATGAAGACCTATCAAGAGGCTTCAAAACGCCCTGAAATGCCTGAAGATTTGAAATTGTGGTTGGAGGCTATTGAGGTGTCTAGTCAGAAATTGCGTAAAGATAAATAGATAGTTGTATTGCCGTGTGTTTTAGTTGTAAGCTAGTAAGGTGTTAAGTTTTAATTAAAATAAAATTGATTTTTTATTGTATTTGTATAAATTTTTATGAAGTCTAAAGTAAATAGTACTTAAGCTTGCAATGTTTTTTAAATAAAGAATTTTTTTTATATAAAACGTATAATTAATGAGTAAAGCCTTTGATTTTGCTTATTTCAGTTGAAATTAATTCGCAAATAATGAAATGAAGACAATTTTATTTTGCTTTTAAATTACACAACTAAGTTCATATTCATTTCGAAAAATTTAAAAATGCTGTTAATCGTTCTAGTTAAACCCTTGACAGATCAGAAGGATCAGAAAAAAAAGTCGACCTTAGAGTTTGATAACGCGTTATTTCAAAGGCCGTACAATTACAAAGAAAATGAGTGATTTTTTCTTTCTTGTCCTCATTTTGATAACTTCTACAAAAGTCGTAATTGGGAAGACCCACTCGCCTTGCATGGTTACCAATTAACTGATAAAATAGTACTCACAGTCTGCTTAGACTTACTAGATGGGATGTTCTATGAGGATCTGTACAAGGCCCCATCGATCGAGTAAGTGTACTCTGGAGACCATCTGGGCCTGAGTTAAACTGTAACTTATTTCGAGTATAAACTTTTTAATGGCCTATAGGGGAACACAACAAAATAAATCAATATCTAATAAAGCTATTGAGGTTCCAGCTTTCGCCAAGGTATCAGTAATATTATTGCCAGTAATATTCCTGTGTCCTGTTACCCATATTACGATGATTATCGAATGTGTCGCCATCTCGTTTAGAGACGGACAACATTCCTGGACTAATCTAGATATAGAATACACACCGATCTGGTGTCAATATATGTATATTCTGATAACATTGTTAGATATCCGATAAGCCAATATATTTCCCTTTTTATTGTTGACATTTCAGTTTGTAGAATAGTACAATCATCATTAAGTCTAAAGTAAATTTAAGTTCCAAATTCTCCAATGAAGATACCTGATAAATGATACTATTTTTCTGATAGACATTATAGAGTACAACAAGAATCTGTCGTAACTGATTTGAAGTTTCTCAACGGATTTAAAACGATACCTATATTAGTAAATAAAAGAGTAATGTTTGTTCGAAATCGATAAACTTAGGAACTACTGCGACTAATGAGACGAAATTTTTAAAAATTCGAGGAATGTTTAGATCTTAACGTAGAGAATCAACATGACCGATAAAGGGGATTCAAGGCGGACCGGGCTCGACTAGTCTGTTTTATTTAAGTCACTAAATAACTAGCCTTCCGTGACATCAAAAATTTATTTGTAACTCAAGGTGTTTGACAATTTTCAAAACCGATTAATTATATACTTTGAAGCTCCTGTAAGAAAAACAGTATCCCTTCCCAGATATTTATGTTTGTGGCATAGTGCAATTCAAATTTCGATGGAAATAGTTTTTAAAAGTAAAAAAAAAATTCAGTAATACTCACTTTTAGCAGCATGTTTGGGCCGTGCCCTAGTGTGAATGGTTATTCAATTATCTACTGCGATTTTAAAACTGCAATAACTTGTTCTTGAAACAACAGAATCAACAGCAAAGTCGTTTTTAACATTTAGTAGCAGGATATTGTTTTGACATGGTTGAACACTCCCTCTAGGGTTAATTATAGTTCAGAGTTCTATACAGTATATGAAATCTTAAGTAGAAAGCAGACTTTCTTTATATTCAAGAATGTATACTTATTTCATATGCAATTTTATGGTAGATACCTGGAAAGATTAATTAGTATAAACTGTTCAATGAATGGAATTAAATGTGATATACTCGATTCGATATCAAAAATGGGTCTTTCTCTTTGCCAAATTCTCGCTGTATATTCTAAGATCAGTCAATGTCCGTTCACTATATAGTTTAGAGTGGGTTAATGGCATTCTTAAATTTTCGAACGCTTTTTCGAAAATTTTTACAAACTCTCGAACGCTTCTAAAAATTATGAAAAATTTTTGAATATAATTTGATAATAAAGAAAATTTACAAACTTTATTAATTTGTTATAAAAAAAATCAAATTTTTCTAAAAAAAATCAAATTTTTCTAAAAATAATCAAACTTTTCTAAAAAAAAAATCCAAATCCATCCTGTATCATATACACATTTTCAACGCTTAGTTCCACCATCACTCCTCTGTGGGGTATCTGTAGAGTTCGGCAATAGCAACGAACTTATCCAGAAACATAGGCTTTATCGTGCATCAGTCTTTTAACCCACATTCTTTTCCCGCGAATTTGGGTTTAAATCAAAGCTACCACATGCACCCCGAGGGGACCACCCCAATAACCGAGACAAGACAAAGTCCTAAACTCTGCATACAATTGATCAACACCAGTTTATAGTCCCAGCAGACTAGAGGTACTGATAGCACCTCATTTCCCCGGGATTGCAATAACACCAAGATGGGGTTTTTCATCAAGGTAACATGCCCCTCGGGGGTAACAAAGACGGAAAATTAACATTCTTTCGAGGCACTTTAAATATTGATGAAGCATGTTTACTATTATTGAGGATTATTAACGCCTCCTTCTTTCTAAATGTTGTACATGTTATTAAAAAGGTTTTCTTAAGACATCATACAGTTTTCCAGTTTAAAGATGATATTTCAAAAAATACTAAAAATTATTCACCCACATAAATACAACAACTTCATCTATATATTACATACATTATCATTACAATATATTTTCCATACACTAATAACAAAAATTGTTTTTCAATTTTAAAAAAAAAAAGATCAATCTAAACTAAATTTAAACTAAAATTAAAAACATAATCACAATTTAAACTAAAATTCTTTCTATCAGCAGTGTTGTCTTAAATTTTTACTAGATAAATCATTATATTCTATCCATTTTTGTATTTCCACTGGTAAGTCGGGTTTCAACTTCGTACGCACTTGTCCATTCTCAGCCATATTTTGATCGACATTTGTACTGCTAATGGCATGATCTAATGTTACGGTAGAACTGAGTGTGTTACGTGAGGCCTGCAATTGAGCCGTTTTGGGTGAGAGTAATTCGGCCATAACATCATCGGCCGAACAGTCTATAATGCGTTGACGGCAAATGGCTATGCAGTGGATGAATTGATCAGATGGCCGGATAAAACGATGTTCCATATAGACGGATTGGTCGTCCCAGTAAATTATCTTAAAAAAGGAAATTTGATTAAAGTTAATACTAAAAATTGACATGGATCTACGATATCGTTAAGGAATCGTTGAGGAATCTGGCAATTGGCCTAATTTTGGCAAACTTACCCTTGATACAATATTAAATCTATGAAATGGTCGTATAAAACGTCTGTAACGTATTGTGGCAGCCCCTTGAAATACTGAACCTCCTTTAGCGAGAATTGTACGATATAAATTAGTGCGTTCATAAAAATCTACTCTTGCAAAATCCAATTCTCGAAAATAACGAGCGTTGTTCATGTGATATAGCAGCGTATCGATGTCATTGGTTAAACAAATACCTAAAAGAGAAATAAATTTACAACACCAAAATAATAAAGTTCAGTTAAAGAATTAAAATTAATAATGCTGTGAATTTTTGTAGAAATAATTTCGGTCTTCGGTGGAAAGGAATAATTGGCATCGAACCAAACAAAAGATTTCTAGCTATTGTTTACAAATAGAATGGCTGTTTTACAACACCTCGTAGAGGAACTAGGTAGAAAGTTTTCGGAACTTCGGACTAGAAGTCAAGAGGAAATAAAACCTTTGTATTGTCATTATTATAGGATAACCTTTGAAAGCTTCCAAAACTGTTTCTAACAGATGTTGAAACAATAAAACGGTAGGTAGTATAAGTAGGTAGTTATACCGTATTTCGTTTCGAAGAAGAATCGAAATACGGAATGGAGTAATCTCACAAAACAGCAATGGTATCAATACACACGAGATTTCTTTATATGTGTGAGATAGAAGGTCTAATACTGAATATCAAACTAAAAATAGGATCAACCTTAGTCTATCTAATCTATTACTATGAGATTAAGGTCCAGAAATTGTGCTATCCATATTGGCCTATTGTGTGATTATTAAATTTATCAAATGTATCTTGCGTTTTAAGAACTTTCCAGGCAATTATTAGAAGTTATTCTGAAGATTTGCCAGAAAGTTCTTCAAATTGATCAAAAGAACTTCAGAGAAAGGTTTCTTTATCTAGGGACCAAACTGTGATATAGTTGAAGTTTTCTTATTCAAAGTTTTCGGGCGATAGGAATTAAACTTGTGATACTAGTGGGAGTTTCGCAGTTAAACAGGAGTGGTGAAAAACTGTCTGTGTTTAACTTGGGCCATTTGCTTATAATCTGTTTTTACAGTCGCTCGGATAATTTCCGATTATTAAGAAGTTAAATATAAACTAGTAAAGAATCAAGACAGTATTTCCTAAATGGAACTAATATTAAGAAGTACTTGAGAAACACCGCAGTGTTTCCTAGAACGGGCCTTAGAACTATCGGCGACATCGCTAGTTCCAAGTGGTTAAGTTTTTACTTGTTTTAGAACTGGTGTATTTCAGATTAAAAATTTTATAAAGAACTAGTAAAGAACCTTGCAGGGAACTGGTCTTAGAAATTAAGACGTCATCAATAGTTCCAAGGTTGCTATCCACGTACATATCTAAATTGCTTCTGTAGCAATTGTTTAAAAACCAGTTATGAGTTTCAAATGTTGATTACTTATAAAAATAGACTTATAACTGCAAAAATCAAGTTCAGCAATTAGTAAACAAAATAATATTGTACATACCGGAAACAGTTGTTGTTTCTAAAATATGACATTTCCTTTTGATAAAACGGGCCAGCAGGACACACAGGCACATACGTAGGAAGTAATGTAATTCAAATAAACAATATAATAATAAAATTGTAGCCAAACAGCAAAATAACCAAAAGCCAATTTCAGAGGCCATTTTTTTTTATCGGGGCTAATAAAGCCTTGATATTATATATAGATATAGTTAGTGATTAGTACTGGTACTTATTTAAATAGTAAGTAATTCTAATATAAATTTTAAATATTTGAATGTTTGTTGTTGCCTTTAAGTAGCTCTGGTGGTGGTGGGCTTAGTTGTAATTTGTTGTTGTTGTTGTTCTATTTATCCTTGCATTTGTGGTTTTTAATTTGTTGTGATTTCTTCTTCTTCTTTTGTACTATTTGATTTGACAGTATGTCTGTCGGTCTCTCTGTCTGTCTTTCTGTTGTATTTCCCAATTAGGGTTGTTTAATTAAAATTTACACTGTTGCTGGCTTTTTAATTGCTGCTGCTGTTAATGATTTTGTTGTTGCCGTTGTAGTTGTATAATACATGTTGTTGTTGCAAGAAAAACAATTAAATATCCTTTTATATGGCTGCTGATGATGACTATGTTTAGAGTTTTCTTTTAAAAATTTGGATCAATAGCAAAGAAATTTATATAAAACTGTTCTTATTTTGATGATAAGTAATAGTATTTCATCATTTTTTATGTATATTTACATATATAATATTACAAAGATACTTCTTTCAAACTTGTAGATATTGTGTATATGAGTGTGTGTGTGGTTTTTTATTTGTTAAAGGACAATGCAAAAAATATTGTAGTAAGGCGGAAACTTTTTCTGTCTTGTCTCTTCTTTTTTAAAGCTCTAGAGAATTTTTAAAGTTACTAAAAGATTTATTTAAATTTAACTAATATTTAAATAGTTTATTAAAAATATATTTAATTTTTCCTTTTTTCTTTTCTTTGAGGCAATACAAAAAACGTTTATTTAATTATAGGCAAAAACAAGAAATTATTTTAGAAATAAACAACGATTCTTAAAGAACTAAATACTACAACTGACTAACTGTCTGATGGTAATTTCTTGATTTCTTTCTTTATATTCTTGTTGTCCTTTCTCTTTTATTTCCACTTTGTGGGTTTTTTTCTTTTTAGCTAATGCGGACTATAGTTACACAAATTTTACAGTAATTGAGAGGGAATAAGAGATTATGAATCAGTTATTTCAAAATAAATATTGACGCTTGCGCCTTTTCGAAATATGCTCCGGTATTTTAACAACTATTGTGGGGGAAATTTGGAAAGGAATGAATTCATTTATTGCGATTTTGTGGATAAACATTAATATTAGACTATAGACTAGACTAGACTATAGACTAGACTATAGACTAGACTATAGACTAGACTATAGACTGGACTATAGACTAGACTATAGACTAGACTATAGACTAGACTATAGACTAGACTATAGACTAGACTATAGACTAGACTATAGACTAGACTATAGACTAGACTATAGACTAGACTATAGACTAGACTATAGACTAGACTATAGACTAGACTATAGACTAGACTATAGACTAGACTATAGACTAGACTATAGACTAGACTATAGACTAGACTATAGACTAGACTATAGACTAGACTATAGACTAGACTATAGACTAGACTATAGACTAGACTATAGACTAGACTATAGACTATAAACTAGACTATAGACTAGACTATAGACTAGACTACAGAGTAAACTGTAGACTAAACTTTAAACTAGACTATAGTTTTGACTATAGACTAGACTGTAGACTAGATTATAGACTAGATTTTAGACTAGACTTTAAACTAATCATTAAACTAGACTATAGACTATACTATAGGCTATAGACTAAACTTTAAACTAGACTATAGACTGTACACTAAACTTTAGACTAGTCTTTAGACTGGACTTTAGACTAGATTATTAGAAACTAAACATTAAACTAGACTATAGACTATACTATATACAACACTATACTTCAGACTACAAATTAGACTATAGACTAGACTAATCTATAGACTATATTATAGACTAGACTATAGACTGAACTTTAGACTAGACTATTGACTACACTATAAACTACACTATAGACTAAACTTTAAACTAGACTATAGTTTAGACTATAGACTAGACTGTACACTAAACTTTAGACTAGTCTTTAGACTAGATTTTAGACTAGACTTTAAATTAGTCTACAGACTAAACTATAGACTAGACTATATACAACACTATACTATAGATTAGACTATAGACTAGACTAGACTTTAGTCTATAGTCTAGACTAAACTATAGACTAGACTATAGACTAAACTATAGACTAGACTATAGACTTGATTATAGACTAGACTTTAGACTAGACTTCAGACTAGACTTTAGACTAGACTGTGTACTAGACGTTAGACTAGACTTTAAACTAGACTATAGACTAAACTATAAACTAGACTAAAGACTAAACTATAGACTAGACTAAACTATAGACTAGACTTTGGTGAAATATCAAAATTTTTAAGAAATACAGGATTTTTAATAAAATAATAAATTTTCGTTGAAACTGCAGAAAAAAATTTCAAATATTTGCTAAAATGGCAGAATTTTTAATTCAAATTTACCTCCATTACTTCAAGTCCCAATGTATTAATCATTTCAATGTTCTGAACTATATTTACCTATTAGTTTTCTTGCTTATTTTCTTGTTATTAAACTATTTTAATCCATGCATCACAATGTTATGTCCGTGCCTCTTAATGTCTCGTTTTACGCTTTATACGTACATACCAAACTATAAAAGTTGTAAAAAATATTTGCATTGTTGTGGTCTAGGGCTCTGCCCGTTATTTATATACACACGTGTAGTGTGTAGTAACTAGAGGTATTTCTCTCCTTGTAGGAGGAGGTGTTGGTTGTATTATTTTTTTCTAATGTTTATTTAACAACCCTTAAAATTGTTTGTTTTTAATTTTTCTTTTTAGATCATTTAAAATAGAAAAAAAAACATGTTTACCCATAACCTTAACCATCATCACTATCACTATCTATTTTAGTTTGCAATGTTGTGCAAGGTTTAAAAGGAATTTTACGTAATATTATAATTGACAAACGCTTATATGCAACTGTAGACCTTTAAAGTATAAGAAATAATTAAGGGGAGGGCGGGTATATTATTGAATTAAATTTGCTATAAAAAAGTGCAAAAAAAAACAAGGGGAAATAATAGTTTTAGAATTGATAGAGTTTAGAAATAAATACATATTTAATTCATTTATTTTACAAATTGAATTTGTTTAAATTTTAAAGGTATCTCATGAACTTCTGACTTTTGAGATAATTTCGAGGACAATTTTCTAGATTAGGATTTTAACGAAAAAGTCGCCTATAAAATGTCGGGGGCCATTTTAACTTAATTTCGATATCGAACCGTGTATTCGATATGTAACTTATTCGATATAAGATTTTCAGTGACGGACCCTATGGTGTTCAATATATCTTAGTTGATTTATATCACAGGGCTAGGAAGATTATTTCGGTTTCCATGGAATGTCAACATGACTGATGAAATAGATTCGATATCAATGCTTACCTCATCACATTATTATCATCCCTGCACTTAGTATGTTGTTGCTGCAGCAACAGCACTTAGTAAGTCGAATCCACTGCTACTTACGATTGTATATAGTAACTATAGGTATTTGGCCCGCTTGCAATAGCATATTTGTATTTGGGAAAACTCGTATTTCTGAAAACTTGAAGTATTCTTCTAAGGCAGCGTTTCACGAAAGTTTTGAGCCGGTGTGTAATGCTACGACAGTCTTTCCATATTCTACAATCCTAGCGAAGTATCGATTTAACGTTTGCTTCAGAAATTGGTAATATCCTACATTGACAAGTAGCTATATCCAGGATTTTTGTTTATCTTGAGCCCTGGCTGTTTCATTGTCTCCTCAATGTCCAATGGTGTACTTTTAAGGTCACAAAGTCTACAAGAAAGCTAACAAATATCATCAGCTTATGCTTTCCCTAGTTTTTGTTCTCTATTGAGCTTATAACTAGGAACAAGAGTCATGGCAATATATATCCTTGGCATACACCACGGTTCACCTTAATAGACTTTTTTTCTTGCTAATTGTATATAATTCTAACTATATATAACTCTGATTTTCTCAAAATGTAAAAAAAGTTGTAGAAGATCGAATCTGAATTCCACGAAATAATAAATATTTGATAAAATATTGAATTGGAATCCTTGATAATACTCACCCCAAATAGCTAATTATTCACCAATCTTCTGCATTTCAATTCTAAGCGAAATTTTCTTCATTTGGCAATTTTGATATTCCAAATTTCGATTCGATGTTCCGGCATTTAAATAATAACTTTTCCATCGTTGAGTAATTGAATACAGAAAAGTTGTAGAAATAAAATTGAGTTCGCCATAACCGTCCTTTTTATCTTGGAATCTTGCTTTTAACACTTGCTTATAAATTTTTACAAAACTGCAGGATCACTCACTCTTTTACTTTCAAATCTTAATAGTTTCTGTTTTTAAATAATATTTTTGTTGTTGTTTTTATTATTATTAATTTTCTCCTTTTTCTGTTTTTTTTCGTTTTGTAATATTATTGCATTATAATAAAATAGAATACATAAATTGTTTATAATTATTATTTGTAATTGTATATTAAATTTAACTTATTAAGGAAAAAGAAAACAATTTGTTTTAGCAAGAAAGTAAGATTTTTTTTATAAATAGAAATAAATTGTTTTTAAACACAACATCATAATTCTTGTTATTAAAGGTTATTTCTTTAATATTAAGTTAATAATAAGAAAAAATATATAAGATTTAGATTGTTTTAAAAAGGGGGCAAAAATTAAATTAGAAGTTTTGGGGTGTTGTTGTAAGGGGTGAGTGATTGTAACTATAGTTTTAGTAGATTGTTAAATTGTAGTTTAAGAGTTTTTTTGTTTTTGTTTTAATTACTGGAACACAATATAATGCAATTAAAAATATTTGTAATATTTTTAGTTAATCCTAACTACTTGTTGTTTTAAAGTTTAATGAGTAGATATAGATGTGTGTGTGTGTGTAAATTGTGGTATAATTGTTTTGTTTTTCTTGTTTTAATTATTTCAGTCACTAAATAAAGTTAAGTTATTGTTTGTTGTTTGTAGTTTGTTAAGAGAAATAATAAAGAAATCAAATTATACATTTAAATTTACGTATAATATTTTGGTTATAAAAACAACACAACAACTACAGTAATAATAAACCCATTCTTAAGAAAGTAAATTGTTCAAATTATAAACATTTTTTTTTCATTTACAATTTACAGCAAGAATTAGTTTAAAAAGTTAGAAAGAAAGGAAATGAATTGGAATAAGTGTTTGTAAGAAAAAGTTAACAACATAACAGAGAAAAAAAGTATTAGTTTTAGTTTAAGTTTTAGGAGAAGTTGAAACAATATATTTACACATTATTACTAAAAAAAATCGACAAGAAAAAAGAAGTGAAAAGTTTAAGTGAAAAGAAAAAGAAATAATTAATTAAAGCGTCTGATATTTTGTTGCATTTAGTTGCTGTAGATAATGTTTAAATGATAGTCGCTGTTACCTAGAAATTGTGGGCTACATATAAAGTACAGCACGCACACTTAAACAGTTATACATTATGTACAAAATAATAATATGAATAAAAAAAAGTAGGGGATTTTTAATTCTAAGAGAATCTCCAAATATACATTTGACATTGTAGGCGTAGTATTTTGTTCGCCTGTTATTTAATGCGTAAACAAATCTAGTTCGTTGATTATAGTGGTGGTAACTGTTAGCATCTTTTTCAGATTTTTTCATTTAAAACACACATTTCATTGAAATTACAATTGTCTAAACTGTGGGCAAAGAGTTTGCGCAAAGTAGACAAACTGCACAAATCATGGTCAACCGGACAGCCTGGTATGTGCACTATTTGCTCTTGGTGCATGGTTAAGACCTTAGGACCTTCATTTTCACAACTGAAAAAAAAACAAATTACACAAAATTATAATTTGCATAAGAATTATTATTCATCATACACTTACTCATATAAAACAAAAGCCACATTTGTGGCAAAAGCATCAATGGCGCTGGTACGCCATTTACGTTGTTTACCATAATCTTGAAAGGTTAAAGGCGCCTCATCCTTATATAAACCCAAATGTGCCAGTACTTTAAGTAAAGTGCCTGAATGTGTAAAATAAAATGTAGCATTTGGCAAAGAAGATAAAGGGCTGTGAAAATAAATCTCATTAATATCATTATTTAACGAAAACATCTTTCATTCTTAAACTTACTCAATATGCTCAAACATATTGGCTATGGCTGGACAGGCAATTTGATGTGTCAATTCATAGCCATAGCCATCATTCCAATAGTATTCTAAATCTTCGGCAAATTCTAAAATTTGTATAGATTTGCGATCGAGCAATTGACACCATACCGATGGTTCTTTGCGTCGTTGCCAGGCTGTTTCAAAGGCACACACCGTATAGATGAGCCTTGCTGTAGGTGCATCAATGTCAGACAATTTAGTTTTCTTGCGCAGTTGTTTGAGAACGTCGAGCATGTGATCTGTTTGCAAAAATTTACGCACATTGTCAAATGTTTGGGGATTTTTATCGACATCAGTTTTCCAGCGACTACATAATTTATAAAACTAAAATGAAAATGGAAAGAACATATTTAAGTTTCTAATTAAAATAGTTTCTTTTAAAATTTAAACAATTTTTTAATGAAAATTTAAATGTTGATGCAGATTTTACAAGAGGAAAAATATTTTTTCAATTTTTATATTAACATACATAATAAAATAAAAACACACACAAATCCTCTCTAATTACCTGGTGATGGTTCATATACAGCCACCGTATTGTCTACAAAACCTACAGCTAAAGACATTTTGTGTAAATGGAAAGCTAGACATGTGGGATGTCCAATTTTTGGACCCATAAAACTATCATTACTACGCAAAGTACTGTGTATACGACCACCTTGTTGTGTACTATATATAGTGATTTTATTAGCGCTACCGCAAGCTACAAGATCGGCCGATTGATGGGCCGCTATAGCGGTTACATCATTGCCCACCTCCCACTGATGTAGTATACCACCATTGGGTGCTTTCGAACGCAAATCTATGACACTTATTTTGCCTTGTGAACAACCACTAACTAGAGTTGTTTGATTGTCCTTGAGACAACAGCTTAGTATTGCACCAGGATTTTCGCGATAGACACGTATACGAGCTTCTTGTGGTGAACAACGTTTGTCATAGAGACGAACACTGCCATCTCCACAGCCGCCTACGATTAGTTCACTACGTGCATTGCTGGCAAAGGGCGAAAGAACACGTATACTATGTTCGCTGCCGATGGGAATGTCGCTGACGCGCAGTTCACGCTCAACATCCCAAATGCGTATGAAACGACTTGCTCCGCCAGCTACCACTAGTTGTTGAGAACACTGCTGCCAGGAAGTTACCAAGCCACAGCTATCTCCGGCAATGTCTTTGCGTGTGTACTTCGAGCTCGAACCCAAACTGGGTGAAGCGCCCAAATAGTTAGCCTGTAGAGCTGGCAATGCTACCCAGGCGGTAACCAGGCGGCCCGGGGAATCTCGTGCTTGTTCTTCAGATGTAGCACTGGTGTTGGGTTGCCATATGCGAACAACTCCATCCTCATGTCCCGCCAACGTTAAGGGCACATCATGAGCATTCAAAAATTCAATAGCACTAACACGAGCCACCGTACTGTGGGCCGTATGTGGAGGTGGTGAGGCCGACGAGGTTCTACGGCGTGAAGTGGCAGCATTCGATGGCACAGCGGTTGGTGTAAATGTTCGAACTGTATTACGTTGCCAGTCGTACAACAAGACCTTCTCTCGGTAGGCTACCGCAATTTGTTGTTCATATGGCAGCAATCTGACCAGAGAGGGTGTGGACTGGGTTTTACGTGACCAACTTTGGGTGTCGATACGTAGAGCTCTTGTTTGCTGATCTCTAGCTTGACGTCTTATTTGACGGTTACGTTGGTAACGACATTCACGGGTCCTTAACACCGGATCATTTTTGTCTATGGGGAAAACTTGTACCCGTTCACTGGACTTATCGGCTGCATAACGATGTTTGCCTGGTCGGGTGAAATAGGAAATTGCCCAGGGTATGAATTCAGTCGCTACAATTGGTTTCAGTGTATGTGATTTGGATTCAAAGTTGTTATCACTTGTGCTGCTATGGCCGGACGCTGAACCATCACCTCCACCTACACCACCAACACCTCCACTGCCATTACCACTAGCTGCATTCGGTTCATTTATAATGGTTGCTGTAGCAGAGGGTCCAGCACAACTGTCCGTTTCATCATTCATGGAAGTGGTACGTAGCTTACGATGCAGCAATGCTTGTGGATCATTTACCAGATTTCTTAGTTTCGGCGTCCAGTGATTCGATTGGCTGACATGTTGCCCACCACCACCACCAACAGGCGGTGATTCTCCTGCACCTCCTCCACTGAGATAAGACACGCGTGTATTTGGACTTGGTGGCAAACTTACACTTAGACTAATACATTTTTCATTAGTTGCCTCTTTGGCTGTAATCAAGCAGAGTGCAGCATTCTCTATGTGTTTTATAATCTCTTGAGCTGTCTCCGCCACCTTGGGGAAGGGATCTTGACCGAGTAGGTAGATACCCTGCCAAAGTTTAAGGAAAATCGATTGAAATGGTATGGCGGCCGAACTGATATTCGAAATAGAACTCGAGCTAACTCCTCGTCGCATGGTGGCATGACGTTCTAGACTGTGTGTGGAATGATGGTGCATGCCACCCCCATGACCACCACCGGCAGTGGATAATGAGACTCCCGTCAAAACATGGCTAACACTGGCGCTGCGATCTCCAGATGAAGACGATGACATGGGCTGTTCTTGCAGATATACCGTAACAAATTGCGATTCAAAAAGCAGCACCATCCATTGTAGGGCAGCCGCCAATTCCAGACGCACCAGTGGAGACATATCTTCGCTAACACTTTCGATTAAAGTAATGGCTATAATGCGATCAATATTATTGGCATGCTCTTCCGAACGGTCTGTTACCGAACTGATAAATGTGCCCAAAGCAAAAACAGCGGCAGCTCTAACTTCGGGTATGGGATCTTTAAGTAGTGGATATAGCTTTTCATGAGCCAAATCTCGAACACCAGACCAGCGGGCTTTTTCAAAGTTTTGCCAAAGCATTCCTTGAATTGTGAAGAGAAAATAATGAATGAGAATAAAGCTTAAATAATTGCAAAGCTATTACCTAAACATATGGCCAACCATTGCCTTAAAAGCCAGCTTTCGTCATTAAGTTGTTCCAGACATATGGACACTAGAGAACCCTGCAAAGCGCTCGTTTGTCCCAACAAGAAATTATTTACAATGCAGGCCAACACGAAGGCCGATAATGTACGATATTCCTTGGCCACCGAAGTGTCTTGCAAAACAGCCAAAAAGTATTTGTGATCCTTAACTAAATCCACCTGGCAAGAAGGATCTACTGCCAAGATCTTGGCCCATATAAATACCAAAACAGGACGTAATTCTTTTGCAGAGCTTTGCAGAAGTTTAAGTACATAAGGAAATATGCCCACACCCAGAGCCAAATCCACAGCCCAGGGACCCAGATCCAAAAAACGAGCCAAAAGCTCCAAAGCTCTTAAGCGATGAACTTGCGAAAGGAGAACTTGCAAAACGATGGGCAGTTGTTCGGGTGGAGTGCGTGACTCTGACTCACGATCTAGCCAAACTTGAAATGCTGTAAGTTGCTCCTCAAAGAAGGGCAGCTGTTTGTAGGGAGCACCATGCTCTAAAATATCCGGCAATTGCTGCAAAGCCAAATCTACCACCAAATCCCAGGCAGTCCACATGGGATGGCGGAAGCAGGGTGGTAATGCCGGATGCGATACTGGCGTACAATCGTGAGAACGAAGAATTCTTTCCGCCAAAAGGAAATTACGAAACAAGCTGGCCACTAGTAGATCTTGTCTGAATAGTTTTTGAAACAACTCCCGTGGCAAGGTATTCCACGCTATGGTATCTGTTATGGCAGTAAATACCCAATTGAGTTCTCCCAACATGGTGCGTCGATCATTCACCTTTCCCGGTATTTTATCAATGAATTCTGTATGCAGGCGGGGCACCAAAACAAATTTCTCACGCATCGTATACCATTTTAAGGCAATATTTATGGGTGTGGTAAGGCAGGAGGTAAATAAATCAGCCGGCAACTGGGCATTCATGGGCAAAATCTCACCCACTGAACAGGCGGCCAAATGGATGCAATTCTTGTAACTGGGGGGCAGATTAGACGATTGAACGCCCGGGTGAAAACGTTGGGCAGCCGCTATAGCTTTTTGCACTTCCCGCTCTTGTTGTTCGGCAAACTGCAAAAAGGACTGGATGATAATGCCGGCATTTGAGCAGTCGTATACATAAATTGAGGGATCATCCATCCAACTTTGCAGCTCAAAGATACTTAAGGGTATGTACTGCGTAAAGGTTTTATTGAATACCCATATCTCACCGTTAGCTGTAGGCTTGGGCACACCATGACCATTGTAGTGGAACAAAATACGTTCTCCCTTAGCGTTGCGTCGCAGAGAAATGCACAACTTTTTCACATCCTCTACGGTAGGATCGTGACATTTTTTGTAGCGTGCCCTTGGCTGCCATCTCTCGTACTGCATTTGTAAATTCGAACCAATTAGATCCATGGCCTTGGCTGCCGAAACTGAAGAGGGATCTATCCAGCATTCCAAGCGTGAACAAGGTTGAATTTTAATCACATCTGGCGGATCTACACCAATATTTAGGCATAACACTAAAGCCACACTAGCGGTTTTCATACGTTCTCGTATACGCCATGGTTGACGATCACATTCAATGGACTCTATAGCCTCATGATGCCGCTTGGCTTGAAAACACAACGGACAGAAATTATCGGGCACTACCTCTACACTCTCTCCCATTGAAAGCTGTTGTAACGCTTTGGTTACTTGACTGTCGCTGGACATGGAAGTTTTACGGCTGGCCGACATATTGGAATAACTGCCTACCGAAGTCAGCGATGTTGCTACCTTACTTGTACTTTCACTGGCACTGGTACCCGCGCTTGAGGCATAAGAGGTGCCGGGTTTTATGATACAATTTCCAGTTGTAGCACTACCACCTGCTCCCGTCGACACTGTATTTACTGCTGTTGCATTTATATAGTGAGACTCGAACATTGATCAATGTTTGAAATTACTTTTCGCACAACAATAATTACTTCTAGCCGGACAACAACAATCAAAAGTCGTAGAAAACATTAACGAGCAGCAACAGCAAAATTAATAACACTAGCAGCAGTATCAGCTAGAGTAACAGCAACAATAGTTGAAACAGCAGCAGCAGCAACAACAATGAATGAAGTATTCGTCGTCTGTATTGTGTTTAAATTAACAAGGCGTCTTTTGTCTGGCCTTTATTTATGGATGCAGAGAGTGAGAGGGCGTTATATTGGCCTTTTTATTGAATTTTCATTATAAATCCATTGAAAATTTGTTCGCGGTTTTTGTTCCTTTTCTTAATAAATTTCAATTATTCACTATTTTGTTCTTTTTTATGTATTATTTTTTGTCTTTTCGTTTATTTGCTTCACAAATTGCGGCTGAATTCTTGGAATTCTCTCGTTCGTTAGTACAATCAAAACAACATAACCACAATTTTTTTGCGTAGGGAAAATAGTTTCCCTAACGATTTTTTCCAACACTTTTCACTTGAGTTTTTCAATGCTTTCTCTAAGAAATTTCAACTTTCTGGCATTTGTTTCGATAAATCCACTTAATATTTTATTGTTTTAGGCAATTTAATAATTTCAAATTTGTATTGTTATTAAATAAAAATAAAATTAAAACGCAACCACGTTAATATGAAAAAATACGCAGCATTTTTTCACAGTTCAACTTTTTGACTTTTTTCTTTCTCACTGTCGCATGCATAATGAAAGGTGTGGAGATGCCAGAGTATGATACCAAAAAAAGTAAATAAATTTTAAAGTTTTGTCTTAAAATAAACAAAAACATTTGTGTTTAGGAATACACAAACAAATATAAATAATCGATTTGTTTAAAAACAAAGCCAAAGACCTGTTTATTTAATAAAACAAGTTTTGTTTTTATTTATTAATTTACCGGTCGTGCTTTGCTTGAAAGGTGGCATTACTTAACAATAATTCAATCTCTCCCTCGTTCTCTTCAATTTATGGAAAAAGCTAAATGTCAAAATGATTTGTGTTGCCAGAGGTTTTTGGTTTGTGTAGAGGGAATTTATAAATCGTTAAAAAGTTGTGGGAAAAATCTGAATGCTTGCTAAAAATTAGTCTTTAAAAATATACATAACACATATAACAAACTTTTATTTATGAAATTTCGTATACCATCCGTAAGTCCAATCTATTGATTTAAAGTAAAGTTTAACCTCGGTTGTATCTTCTTCCTTCTTCGAGATATATTTACTTATATATACAAGTTCCCTGGGTTTCAACTTATACAAACTATTTGAAACAGTTTTATTTTTTCAATTAAGTACTTGATTAACTGAATAAAAATCGGAATATTCTTTATTAAACCCATTACTTTAAATCATCTACTAAAGGGCCCTTTAGACTATAAGACTTTACGTTTGAAAAAACCTAAACCTTTCCTATCCGTTCTCTTCTACACAATATTTTGACAGATCATATTACTTGTGGTAAATGTAAAAGTAGCTTAAGTTTTCATAAAAATATTTATTCCATTTTATGGCAACTTAATAAATCCTAGATAATCTATGGGCAACTCTTAAAAACGCATAAGGGCATTGCCATACTCAAAAAGAAAATCGGTTTAAACAAGTAAATACATTTAAATCTAAACGAATTTAATTACACACTTACCCTTAGAACCGGATCTCTATGTAAAGCCTCTGGATAATCTATATTGCCAATATTATTTCTACCGAAGAAACCGGTAGCAAAACTCTGAGCACTCTTCAAAGTCCTTTGGGTAGCAGTGTACTTAAAGTAGTAACGCTTTGGATTGTAAATTTCAGGCATTAGCATTGGAAATCTATTTTGCATACGTTCCGCCAACTCTATGAGTTCATCTTCTCCCTCGGCTACTAAATATTTTTCTTTCCTCTGCGCTGACGGTAAATTCCATTTACTTAATCTTTCCAATTGTTTTCCGAGCACAATTCAACATCTTTGGTTGCCCAAAATGTGGTCTCTCAAGGACTTTAATTGAGTTTTGATACGAGCTATAACCTTTTTACCTGGATTGCGTGTACCATGTCGTATAACGGACCAAAGGCGTAAGGGATGGCAACCTAAAATAGATATTTTATTACGGATTACACAATTATTTTTACATTTTTGACCCACCTTTTATAATTTATAGTTTTATCATTCAAATTGGCCACCACACGATATGGAGTTTTCGTAGACAAATACTGTTCAATGTCTTGTCGGGGTAATTCATTGCACAATTTAGTTTCCTTTCCATTATCATAATTATAATCTCCTGCATTGACACTGATTTTAAAGATTAGAAATGTAAAACAAGAACAACAAATAAACGTAAAGACATTGTAAAAACAAAATAATTATAGTTCTAGTCTAGTGTTTTTGCATTTGTATGCAAAAACTTGTCAAGTTTAGAAAAATAAATGTGTGAAGAATATTAAAAAGTTGGAAATTAAAAAAATGATTAATATGTAAAAAACACTTTATATAGTAGCAGCACCAGAGGGAGAAGAAGATAAATAAAAAATACACAATATTTACGAAATTAGAAATGTAAACATTAAACAGATGTTTTGTAGTTCTATTACATGTCAAATAATGAGGTGCGTCAAGATAACAACAACGGAAATGAAAAGAGGAAATTTTTAAATATCTTGTGGTATTTAGTGGCATCACTTTTATAAATTAGTAAATTAATTAATATACATTAAAATTACATTTGAATAAACGAATTTACCAACTTGTGCATTCTAGTCTGGTAGACAGGTCATGGGTTCGATTCTCAATGTCTAAATAATGAGAAATCTGAATTTCTCAAAATTTATCAGTATGGATTTCAGAACAAATGGCCTATTATCTATGTATCTATCTATCTATCTATCTATCTATCATCTATATATCTACGACGAGCGAGCGAGCGAGAGAGCGAGCGAGCGAGCGAGCGAGCGAGAGAGCGAGCGAGCGAGCGAGGAGCGAGCGAGCGAGCGAGAGAGCGAGCGAGCGAGCTAGCGAGCGAGCGAGCGAGCGAGCGATCGAGCGCGCTATCTATCTATCATCGATCATATCATATATCTATCTATCTATCTATCTCTATCTATCTATCTATCTATCTATTTATCTAAACTCTCTTAACTCATCTAAAAAGTTTACTTTTTTTACTTTTAGATTAAAAAGAGAACAAAACAAAATGTTACCAACACTAAATGAAAATTGATAACAACATTGATTTCAGTCGTCATTTGCAATTTTACACACATGAAACACCGAAAAAAGTCACAGTGTTAAGACCAAGACCCTGACTGTTAGAGGTGTCGAGTGGCAAGCTTAAGTATTATTTATTTATTTATTATTATTTATTCAAAAACAATGGCCGTAAGCCGATAGGGCCTAATTGGCTAGTCTACAATTAAATATACTTATAATACAAAAATATTATTGGTACATTATTTAGTAAGAAAATATAACATATATTTATAATTTTTTTTAATTATAATTTTCTTATTTTTAATAGTTAGACTTGAAGTTTTGCACACACTGATTAGGATTCTATAAATTGGTGAAAATAAAGATAATATTATTAGCCTAAAAATGACAGTAAAACATAATAGGAGCGAAATGCAATAAGGTTATATAAAAGATTTTTTGCAACAAATGAGTTATACCAATTAAATATTTTATAAAAACTTAGGGGAAATGGCTGTACAATATACATTTACATAGTGGAATATCATTAAAAATAGGCTCAGGGTTAGTTATGAATTCGACAAAAAAATATTTTTAAATGCATATAATGAATGTGAGAATTTACGTTCCTGGTAAGGAATAACAGTATTCCATAAGCGCGCTATGTTAACTCGAAATGATCTCGTCATAAATAATGAAACATGTGCTGGACATATTAAAGAATGTGTTCTATTTGAAATAGCAAAGTTAAATTTATTCTGCAAATAGTCAGGTTTACCATATTTTATAGTTTTAAAAAAGAAAATCATTTTTCTCAACTGAACATATCGAAAGAAACTACAACCAAGTAAATCAACGTAATATTGAGAAACATGATCACTAATCCGAAGTC
>NW_023996588.1:0-37908 GCF_015586225.1 Lucilia sericata | reverse complement strand
TTTATTTTAGAGAGCAAAAAATGCATTCCTTCTTTTCTAAAGTATTGGCAACATTGATGTTAGGATGTAAACAAAGAAACAGTATTATAGCACCTCAAGGTGATATAAAATAAGGTGCAGTAGATTATAGAATTTGAATGCTAATATGTCGAATTATGTATATAAACATTTTAGCCATAAAGCGCCTTGGCGACACTTCAAATTGTTTGACACAAATGGTAAGTTTTTTGATTGTGTTAGTAAAAAAAATCACACCGCATATATACATGTGAGATTTTTCACTAACACTATCAAAAAACTTACCGTTTGAGTCAAACAAATTTGATGTGTGGCGCTGTCGCTTAACACTTTTCTGTCAAAAATATAAATGTAATACATTTGATTCTGCTTTCACCTCACTAAATACACCTTACAAATGAACATAAATATGTAAATATTTATGTCGGCAAAAAAAAGGAACAAATAGTTTTTTGTGTAAAAAAGTTTTTCCCCGATTTAACCAGTAATTAAAGTACACGTAGTTCCTCCATTTGCCCTGTACAATTGATATTAATATCATTTCAGTTTCACTAGAAACTTCAAGGAGAATTGTTGTTTATTTTCGTGTTAAATTGTGAATATATTTTAAAATGGATGAAGAAGGAGAACAAAAGCAATGTGTAAGTTAACAATTTGTTTTGTTGCCCTTTTACAGATAATTTACGTGGAATTTTTTGTAGCTTCAAGCAAGACCATATCAATTAGAATTGCTGGATTATGTGAGCAAAAGAAATGGTATTATTTATTTGCCAACTGGAGCTGGGAAAACTTTTATTGCGGTTTTGGCATTGAAACGCTTTTCGCCCCAACTAAAGGAGTGAGTATTGTTATTAAGAAATTAAGTTTTTTTGTATATATCCAGAGGAATAGATTTTGTTTTACTTAAAATGTGCATCATTGTGAAATTGCATTGGGGTGTGGTTTGCATGTCAAGAGATGGCTCCTGCAACTTTTATCAGTTTGTTATTTTTTTACAACGAATCATCAGCCTGTGGATCAAAGTCCTAACCTCACTTAAACTTTCTTAAAATAATCTTTTACATGTTTGCTTTATTATGTAGGTATTTGTGTTTCATGCAATTAATTTGGAATTCCCCTATTTTATAGTAAATACTTATAATGTATTTCGTATATGTAAGAGAATGTAATTTATTGGGGAGTTTGTTACATGATGGTGAATTGTTGTTAGTAATAACCAAATATGAGTGTCAGATTAGACATATTACACAATCAAGTTGTGTTGTTTACCAGGGCAATGTAATGTAAGGAAAATAAGAAGGCAGGTCAGATCCAGACAATACCAAGAAAACGGTGTAAAAATAGGAAAAAGATATTTTAACTTCAGTATACGTATTTCTTCACTTTATACTTTTAAAGGCCCAATTGATTTTGGTTACAATTGATCCATGATTTCGCATAGTTCCCATATTAAGATCTACTCTAAAATAATGAAGGAGCAGGAAGTTTTATCTATATTTCCGCTGTTATAGGTCTTCAAGTGGATGTAATGCATTTAAACTAATATCACTTACATACATACATATGTATGTATGTATGTTAAAAAATATTTATTTATCTTCAAAATTTAAAAACTTTTTTCCACTCTGTTCTACAGAACTGTACAAAATGGAGGTAAACGAGCAATTTTTATGTGTAATACGGTAGAGTTGGCACGCCAACAACATAAGGTATTACAAAAGACTACCAATTTAGAGATTGGCCTCTACATAGGCGAACGAGACGTTGACAATTGGACACGCCGACAATGGGAAACGGAAATTCAAAAGAATCAAGTGAGATCATTTACATTTGTAAAAAAATTCCATAAAAACAAAAGTTCTATATTTGTAGGTTCTAGTAGGGACAGCACAAATATTTCTCGATATAGTCAATCAAAATCTTATAAAAATAACCGACTTAAGCATAGTTATTATCGATGAATGCCACCATGCAACAGGTAATCATCCAATGCATGAATTCCTTAGTGCTTTTCAGTATTGTGATCAAAGTAAATTACCACGTGTTATCGGTTTAACCGGTGTCCTTATAAAGGGCAATAAATTGGGACAAGTTATACAAGATCTAAATAAACTGGAGGCCACATTTCGGGGTAATATTGTAACGATACAAGATTTGGAACAAATGAAAAATGTTATGGTGTAAGTATTATTTGAAGTTTTTTACATTATTTTATAATTATAATTATTCGGATAAAAATTATAAGTGTTAATGCTATGTTGATTTGGTTAACAATTTCTAACAATGACACTAGTTTTAGGTTTGAGATTTAAAAAACTAAAACTGTTCAAAGCTAAATGTCTAGGTTTGCGTTATCTTTTAAAAATTATTTTGATTCGTTATAGGAGAATTATAATTTATATTCGAAATAGTTATAAATGTATGTACCTCAACTTAAGCTCTAGCATATAGCCAATGGTATAATAATTTTTCAGTTACTCAACAAAACCGATTGAAGAAATGGTAATATTTCCAATTCACAGTCACAGCTTTCGTGCAGTGGATAAGATTAAACAAATCATTGCAAACTGTGATAATGTCATAAAAAATTTCGATATTGGCAATGTGCCACAAAAAATGTCCAAAAGTCTTGCACAATTACGCGCACCAAATAAAAAAAGTGCTATTACAAATTTACTGAATGATTTTGTATATCAAATGGATGATTTAGGTTTATACGCAGCATCTATAGCCATCATGTCACCGATAATTGAGTTTGAAGTTAAAAAACGTCAAGCTGAAACTCTAGCCCTGCGAAATTTATATCGTTTTGTTATTCAATGCTGTGAACGTGTACGTCATATTATTGTTAATGAGCTGAAAAGTCTGTTGAACGACGACGAAACCGACTGGAATACGCTTGAAATAATCGAAAATTTTTCTACTCCCAAATTAAAATCATTATTCAGATATATAAAGGAGAAGTTTGCGGGAAAACAAGCTGATGATATTGCCTGTTTGCTCTTTGTAGAACGGCGTTATACCGCTAAATGTGTGTATTATGTTATAAAAAACTACATATCGCATATTCCACAACTTAAAAATGTTATACGTCCACAATTTATGGTTGGACGACAAAGTATACTTTACAGCATTGAAAGTATATTGGATACAAAATGGAACAAGACGGCCATAGATGAATTTCGCTGTAAACAATGTAATATTATTATCTGTTCGAATGTTCTGGAAGAGGGCATTGATGTACAAGCCTGCAATTATGTATTCGCTTTCGATCCTCTTAAAACCTTTAATTCGTACATACAAACTAAGGGTCGTGCCCGTTCCACTAATTCATATTATTCGGTTTTTATTAATGAATCAGAAAAGATGCAGACGTTACAGAAAATCAGTACGTATCGTCAAACACACGAACTAATTAAACATTTTTTAAGTACTCGAACTTTGGATCGTGATGATCCGAACGAAGAGGAAATCGCCAAACAGTTTGTTGAGCTTATACCGCCATTTATAATACCGAGTGGTGCACGTTTGATTGCATCATCAGCTTTGGCGCTTTTACATCGCTATTGTCAGACTTTACCATGGGATAGTTTTGGTTCTTCACAGCCTTGGTATAATAAGTTGCCACCAAATAACGAAGGTAAAATAGCGGTAACTGTGTGTTTACCACTCCAGTCTACCGTTAGAGAAGTAATTGTGGTGAGTATTTGGTAAAAATAGATAAGAAGTTGCAACTTTTCAATTTTACTTTAATATTTGCTTGAATTTTTAATGGAATAGTAGTACAAAACAGTTTGTTTCTTATTATTTTTTATTTACACTTTTAGAGTGATTATTTCGCCACAACTAAAGAAGCGAAAATATCTGCTGCTTTTAAGGCATGTGTAAAACTTTACGAACATGGTGAACTAAATCATTTACTCTTACCCATTACAAAAACTGAGTGCATTGCCCAAGTATCAGATAATCTTTTTGAGCATTGGAAGAAATACAATGATGATAGTAAGTATTTTTTTTTTTTTTGTACATTGTTTTTATCCTTCACCCTCGTGAGAATGGTATATATGAACGGGTATCAAGAAATTCGTTATCGTCAATAACTTATCAACAAAATCGGTTCATAAATAACAGAGATAGGTGCAAAACCCAATGATTTAAATTTTTGTTGAAAACACTTTTCTGATGACCCCACATATCTTCCGAATCCAAATCTCCAATACCTTTTTCAGACTATAGACTAGACTATAGACTAGACTATAGACTAGACTATAGACTAGACTATAGACTAGACTATAGACTAGACTAGACTATAGACTAGACTATAGACTAGACTATAGACTAGACTATAGACTAGACTATATATTAGACTATAATCTAGACTAGACTAAAGACTATAATCTAGACTAGACTAAAGACTATAATCTAGACTAGACTATAGACTAGACTATAATCTAGACTAGACTATAGACTAGACTATAATCTAGACTAGAATATAATCTAGACTAGATAGAATATATACTAGACTAGACTATAGACTATAATCTAGATTAGACTATACATTATAATCTAGACTAGACTATAGACTAGACTAGACTGTAGACTAGACTATAGACTAGACTATAGACTAGACTATAGACTAGACTATAGACTAGACTATAGACTAGACTATAGACTAGACTATAGACTAGACTATAGACTAGACTATAGACTAGACTATAGACTAGACTATAGACTAGACTATAGACTAGACTATAGACTAGACTATAGACTAGACTATAGACTAGACTATAGACTAGACTATAGACTAGACTATAGACTAGACTATAGACTAGACTATAGACTAGACTATAGACTAGACTATAGACTACACTATAGACTAGACTATAGACTAGACAATAGACTAGACTATAGACTAGACTATAGACTAGACTATAGACTAGACTATAGACTAGACTATAGACTAGACTATAGACTAGACTATAGACTAGACTATAGACTAGACTATAGACTAGACTATAGACTATACTATTGACTAGACTATAGACTAGACTATAGACTAGACTATAGACTAGACTATAGACTAGAGTATAGACTAGACTATAGACTAGACTATAGACTAGACTATAGACTAGACTATAGACTAGACTATAGACTAGACTATAGACTAGACTATAGACTGGACTATAGACTAGACTATAATCTAGACTAGACTAAAGACTATAATCTAGACTAGACTATAGACTAGACTATTATCTAGACTAGACTATAGACTATAATCCAGATTAGACTATACACTATAATCTAGACTAGACTATAGACTAGACTATAGACTAGACTATAGACTAGACTATAGACTAGACTACAGACTAGACTACAGTCTAGACTACAGACTAGACTATAGACTAGACTATAGATTAGACTAGAATATAAACTAGATTATAGACTAGAATATAGACAAGACTATTCCCATAAATCTTAAGCGATGTCCGATAAATCAATTAAACGATGTCCGTCCGTCTGTCTGTGTGTTTATTGAAAACAACTTTCTGAAGACCCCATTTACCTAAAACTAAGTTTTTTAGAATTTAGGACTGATTAATTCTTTAGAATCATAGCAATATTCTAAAGAACGTGACCCACAAGGAACTAAAGTGCTACAGTTATCATCCGTTCTAGAACTAGTACTTACATACAATATATACCTATTTATGTTTTATTACTTAGTTACTCAACTTAAACAAACAGCCGGAAAACAACTGAAACGTACCTATGAGCGACAATGTCCCGATGAACTAAAATCTTCCTTACCACGTCTAGGACAGAAAGCCTACGCTTATGCCATAGAATTTGCAACAGATTTCGAAACTAATACCTATAATGAACACATAGTCAACTACTTGGGCACGAAATCTACCTACGCCCTACTACTTAATAAGAAACTACCAAAATTGGCTAAAATGCCATTATTCATGTCTCAGGGTAAATTACATGTTAAAATCTCTGAACAGCCCATCGAATGTGTTATACAGACTCAGGAACAACTTAAACAATTACAACAATTTCATACAATGCTATTTCGAGATCTTTACGTTTATGGAAAGAATTTCTTGTTTTGATCGTAGAGATGAAGAAAATTCTTATCTCATTATACCACTAGATGAAAAAATTATATCACTAATGAAGATCTTAAATATCTTCCATTGACTGGCAGTTAATAAAGAAATTTCAACATTTGAATCCATGTCGCAAGTATACTCCAGCTGAACGACAGAATGCACAATACCGGCCACAAGACTACCTAAATAAGGTGGTAACCAAATGGTATACCGATCTTCAGTATGAAAATTTTGTTGTTACCAAAGTACGTGATGACTTAACGCCATTGAGTCAGTTCGATAACAATCAATACGGAACCTATGCCGATTTCTATTCCGCACGCTACGGTATGAACATTACGAACAAGAAACAATTTTTACTGGAAGTCAAGAGTTTAACACATCGTCGTAACTTCTTTAATAATGCCAGCAATAAGAGTAGTGAAAAGCGAAAGGATCTGAATAAAATCATTTTGATACCAGAACTTTGTCACAACTACAAATATCCAGCTGATTTATGGTTGAAAGCATTGTTCTTACCACAATTCTACATCGAGTCTATTATATGTTGCATGCTGAAACGTTACGCAAACGCATTAATAAATACTTGAATTTGGATAAATACTTTAATAATTACTCGCCGAAACCTTTAATAATAGATGAGTCTTTGAAAAGAGTACTAGACGATGATGGAAATCTTGTTAAAGAAAAAGAGGTAAGTATTTTTTTATCTTTTATCTATTTGAACTTCAGAGACTTACAATTGAAAAATGAACTGTATAAACACTTACAATTTGAAGTTTAAATTAACCTTCAATTAAAGTTAATATCAAACAGCATAAAGACACACTTCTGAAACTAAAGTTGATCAACGATTAAAACAACATTTAAAGCTAAAATAGAACTGTATAAAGAAAAGTTATTAAAGCTAATGTTAGACAATAGAAATCCTTTCGAGTAAACAGTATAAAAACTTAAGATTGCAGTTCAATTTCACTTACGATAAAAGCTAATGTTGGACTTGCTAAAGTTATATACTATCATAGTCAAAGTTGAACTGTAAGAAGACTTAAATTGAAGTTAATATTGAATTATATAAAATCTTACGTCTGAAGGTAAAATTTACGAACGAAAAATGCTGAGTCGGACCTTATACTATATACTTACAATCAAATCTAAATTTGGACTATATAAAGATACATATTTTAATTTAACATTAACCGTGTAAAGAAATGCGATTGCAGCCAAAGACAACCTTCTTTCCCTTTCCACTTTTAGCATCCTAAGAAAGTACTACTTTCTTTGCCAACTAAAAAACAATCAACAGCAGACTATAAAGTCTGTCCTCTAGATACTGATGACACAGCATGGAAAACTTATTTGGAACCCGTAGATTTGTCACGAAAACTCGACATGGCATATCCGATTGAAATCGATTACTATTATAAATTTATTATGAGCTTAATACCAGAAGTAGAAAATTTAAGATTAAATGAAGAAATGGAATATTCAAGATCACCATTTGATATGCCAATCATGACTCCAAAAGTGAGTATGGCAGAAGAAGCATTAAATAAGAATCTAAAGCAACTTGCCATTAAAGATTCCGGCAAGGTAGAAAAAATCGAAATAGAAATGTTGAAAAGAAATTTTGAACCAGATCATAGTTTAAAGTCAGCCGAGCAGTATGAATTCTTAGCGGCTATAACAGCAGCACGTGTAAACGATGTCTTTGATATGGAACGTTATGAACTACTAGGTGATGCTTTCTTAAAATTCTCAACCTCTTTGTATTTGGCCAATAAGTATACTAATTGGCATGAAGGTTTCTTAACAATCATTAAGGGTCGCATGGTATCGAATCGTAATCTGCTGTATTGCATGAAAGACTTAAATATTTGTGAAATGATTTGCTCTACTCTATTTAATCCCAATGGTAACTGGGTTCCGCCTTTAGCTAGTTTACCGTCTAATCTTTTAGAATTGTTAAAGAAAAATTTACCAGCTGCTTCTATCTTAAGCCCCAGCGATTTTTACAGTCTACAATTAACCGAAGAGGAAATCTTGTCAGGAAAGTGTTCTGCTGATAAGTTGGAACGTTTTGCTCAGGCCTGCATTAAAAACCAAGAACTGGTGGCAGGCAATGTGGAAATAGATCCCGATAACGATATGAATACTTTTATTAACAAGGATGTTATAAGAGACAAAATTATTGCCGATACCTTGGAAGCTCTGCTAGGTGTATGTGTTAAGAATTATGGTATACATCGTAGCTTTCGTATGCTGGAATTTTTTGGTATTTGCAAAGGTGAAAATCAAAGTCTTTGGCAAATCTATTAGATTTAAAATTGAGTGGCAGTCAATTACGGGCAAATATATCGCAAAAAGAAATTGACGGCTTCCTGGGTGAATACAAACATTTGGAGAGAATCTTGGCTATACATTCCGTGATCGTGCCTATTTGCTGCAGGCTTTAACACATCCCTCTTATCCCACAAATCGTTTAACCGGTTGCTAGTCAAGAACTAGAATTTATTGGTGATGCCATACTCGATATGTTGATAACATGTTACATTTTCGAACGCTTCCAGAATATGAATCCCGGTAAAATGACTGATTTGCGTATGGCTTTAGTTAACAATATAACTTTAGGCTGCATATGTGTACGCCATAGTTTCATTTATTTTTACTTTACGAAAATTCAGCCTTATTCGAAGCCATCAAAGTTTTGCCGACTTTCAGGAAAGTCAAAATTATCGTGTCACCGATCAAGTACGCATTTTAATGGAAGAACATAATGATTCTATTAATCCTTTCAATGATATTTTAAACGATTCCAATAACGAGGAGGGCAATAGTGAGGATGATGATGTTGATGATTATGTTGATGATGAGGACATGGAAAAAGCTGAGCACAGGGACTGGCCACGTGAAAACAAAGCCTATAATATGGCAAAAAATGTTGATGTTCCCAAGGCTTTGGGAGATATTGTTGAAGCTCTAATAGCGGCTGTTTATTTGGATTGTCGTAATTTAGATACTACCTGGCAAGTTATCTACAATCTAATGAAGTTTGAAATTGAGGAGTTCTCACGCAATGTACCCATAGATCCGGTGCGTCAATTGGAAGAAAATAAACAAGCCAAGCCGAAATACAAACCGCCTATTATAGACAATAATGATGTGATGGTCGAATGTGTCTTCAATTGTTTGGATAAATTATTTACAACTCATGGTTTTGGTTGTAATGCGAAACAAGCTAAGAAAGCCGCAGCCAAACAAGCCTTACAAATACTAGCTAAACATTCTAATTAGTTTAATTTTAAAGATTTTTTTTAATGGTTAATCTAAAAGCGTGTACCAAGCTTCCATATGCAAAAGGGTTATTACTTATGTTTGAGAAACCTGATGTCAGTTCGAGTAGATTTCCAACATTTTCTCTAATTTTAAGCACAATTGGTCTTTTGGTTTGAATTTCCTTAATTCTTTATTACTTATAATTGAGAAACAGCACTTCAGTTGGAGAAGATTTTTGGGGTTAAATTTCCTTCAACTTTAAACAATTATGAGCCTTTTTTAACTTTGGGCACAGTGACAAGTTGGTCAATTGGTTTGAATAACTTTTACCTCGCCAAATAGTAGAAAGTTTCTAGTAGAAACAAAGGCAGTTATCTTCGTTTTTTGTTAAAAAAAAATAAAAAAAACGAGTATATTTTCTTATCACTATTTTGTGATTGACTCCGTACGGAGGTCATGGGTTCAATTCCCACCAGAGACTCTGGAAAATGAACGCTCAACAGAACTAACTAACTAACTATTTTGTATGTAAAATTGATAATAATATAAAGTTTTATATTTATATAATAAAACGAATGATTTTTGGTATTAAGCAGAAGTTAAGGATGGAAAAATTTGTTAATAATATATTGTAAGGATCGGCTAGGACACTAACATTATGATCAGCATTTGCTTATACTAAAAGTAATAACTCTCATGCATATAATTTTAATTGTATTTTTTTATTTAATCAACTTTATTAAGTATATTTTTGCGATTGCAAATAAAACATTATTATTCACATATGCTACAGTTTTGTAACCCTATAAAGTATATACAATCTGTCTAAATCCACTTGTTGAATCATTCATTCTATCAGACAAAATATCAAGAATATTGCTATTTGATGAATTAGCTAAATCGGGTCCATAATATTGCAGATATGATCAAAATTTCGATATAAAAAAAAACAAAAATATGTATAACAAAAGAAAGAAATTTCGAATAACTTCCATTCGATATACAATATGTCCGGGAATATGAATATGTATGTGTACGAGATACACACAATCCTAAATTATGTTTATTACGAGATTTTACTCATATCTTAACTAAACATTAAAAAAAAATATAGAAATAAATTTAAATTTAAAATTAATATTGTTATTAAAAAAATATACTTTTGGTGACGGGTTTTTGAACTAGATAAAATATGGCACAGCCTTATATATTATTCTTACGTGTTAGCATTAATTAAATGGTGTAAAACGCAAATACTTTTTTAATATATAATATAAATTTATGCCAACAGTGTCATTATTTAAAATTACAATTTTAAAGGGTTTGTATTTTAAAATCATCATATGTATATATAAATACGCAAAGCCAAAACGATTGGAAACATTTTCCGGCTCTATTACTTGACCGATTTTCTTGATTCTTTTTTTGATGAATGCAGATTCTCGAGCCTCACTGCAGAATCTATATATGATCAAAATTGGTTCAGTATTTTCGGAAATATAAGCGTTTAAAGTTTCTACCAATACACAATCACACAAACATGTGCTTGAATTAAAAATAGAAAAGAAAATAATTAAGCAAAACAACAACACTGTTTTTTTCATAAAAGAGAGGAGAGTGTAAAAAACATGTTACTTCTCTGTTGATGGTTTATTTTTGTATTTTGCAATGATATTTTTTGTTGTTGTTTTTAATAAGATTTTGTAAACTAATATGTATACAGACGGGCTTGGGCAAAGCAAAAATATGATTTTGTTTTTTTTTTTTTTTTTTTAAAGTGTAAAGTGATAAATTTTGAATGTAATAATGATATTATTATATTAATGATGTAAGATACAAGAGGATGATGATGTTTGACCTGGGAAAACATTGGTGGGACAACAATTCTACATACATGTATGTAAATGTTAGTTTTTATTGATTTTAAAGATTTTAATGATGAACAAAAACAAAGCCTGTTAAAATATATGTAAGTAGGGTAGTTTAGTTGGTCATGTCGGCATATGATACACCGTAATAAATGAATCGGTATATCACTAATACGTAGGTTTAGCACAGTGAGGATTTGATGATATTCTGCTTTTTCGGGTTATTATAGTACATAGAATATCTACTATTAAATTCGATTAGAATACATTTAAATTTAAGCCAAATAAGTAGTAAGTCAGCTGAAAGAAATCTTTATTGAGTGTTATAAGGGAGAGTTTATACAACATAAACCTGAAGGATGGACTTTTTATACTAAAGACAGTAAATTTATTTATTTCTTATAGAGATAATATATACTATATATACCCCTGTTCGAAAATCCCATTCTGATCTGAAATGGAGTTATTTTGGTAAAGATATTTATTAAAACTTAAAAAAAAAAACAATAATTTATATTTTTTTTTATATAATTCCACTTTTGATCGGAATAAAATCCTTTTACAGAATAAAATTTTTTTAGATCATAATTTGCAATGTACTTTTGAAGGACTACTTCAAGTCTACCTTCTGCGGAAATACATAGTTACAAAAGATGAGAACACAGAAGATATGTTGAATTTTGGTTATTAAAATCTATGTCCAGTTTTGAAAAAATGGTAATAGATTTGGATTCTGTGCGCTCTTGAGAATATTCAATTGTTACAGCCCTATTGCAAATATTTTTAGGGGTTTGTACTTTTCTGATTCCTCTTAACAACAGTAAAGTAAAGAATTACAATTTCACTTCCAAATAACTATAAAAAATATATTATAAAACTAATTCTTGAGAATGACTTCAGGAGTAATGAATTTGGAATCAGATAAAAGAGACATTCCGCCTATAAATAATCTGTGTTAAAATCATCTCTTCCGTAGGTCTTTTCTTTTTTGTTGGGATATAAAGATATAGGTTGAATATTATTACAAGTTACAAAGAAATAGTGCTGGGCAGGTTCGACATTGTTTACGACAAGGGGCATGAATGATTGCTGGAGGAATTGGCAGATTGTTAAACATAGGGAAATATCATATTGTAAGGAATGAATACATATATCATATTGTAAGTTTTGCATAGATTTTATGAACATTTATGTAGAGGATAATAAATCGAAATATTTTTGAAAAAGATGTTGCATAAATAATTTTAGAACTTAGATTTTAAACTTCTTTCAGAATTTAAACAAATTTTATCACATTTTCTAAAAGAATACGTTGATCAAAGCAAGTTTTACACTTTGATAATAGCAATAGGAATAATTTTTTCAGACATTTGAACCATAAAAGTAAGGATTTATTTTGCAGCATAAGTATGCAATCTTTCCTTCAATGGTTCCGGTCGAATTTCGGCCGCGGGGCGAACTCTAGTAGCAATAAATTGTCAGTAATGCTTTTTCTGACAACGTTGCAAAAGAAACATTGTAAGTTCACATGATTGTTGGATATTTTCTGCACATTTGACTGACAACGTTGTAAGATCAGAAAACCGTGTATTCGTAGATCGTCCAATGTCATTCCATAAGAAGATAGTTCAAAAGAAAATAAGAAAGGATCAACGAGTTACAAAATATAAAAGATGTCAAACCTAGAATATATCGATTCGAATTCGATAAATAGTGTAAAATAAAAAAACACACTTTATTGGCTTGGGTGCAACATTAATTGTTTATTATTCTTCTTCTTAATAATTGTATGTAAATATTTCAGTTTCTACAGACTACAACGAGATTTTTTTTATTTATAGTTTATTGGTCTTATTATATACAAAGAGAAATGCCTAGAGTAAAAATAATAATAAAACGATACATTTTCTTCACTCCTTAAAAAAAACCAACCAATTAAACAACTTTGCACAAATTGAAGATACAAAATAAAATCAAAAAGAAAATAGGTTTAAAAACAAATAAGTAAAACAATATAATGGCGAATTTTTTTTTAAGGGAGGGAGGCAAGTTTTAATTGCATAAAACATGGAATGAGTGTTAAAAAGAAAATAAACCCAACTATAAACTATAGGTAATAAATTTTCTTGCTTACATACAAATTGAGAAATTTCGACATTTTAGGTATTAAAAGTGCTTATATTACTACTTAGATGAGATTTTCAAGATTTTGTTTGTAATGTTTAAAAATTATTAAAAAAAAAAAACACTATAAATACACACAGATAAAATATAAGGATATGCCGGAGTAAAAATAAAAATAAGAGAAAAATAAAACACTAAACATAGTGTTGTTTTAAAAGAAAACTTAAACGCGACAGCCACAATCCGGCTTATTAATACTTCGTTGTCGTGTTTGTTGTAGATTTCTTAAAGCGGCCCCACCATATTGTATACCACTGCCTATACGCTCCGGATCTAGTTCACCCGTTTCTATTTTAGCCAAAATAGTTTTGGAACATTTTAAAAATGCCTCTTCAACATTTTCACCAGTTTTTGCACTTGTTTCCAGGAATATTAATTCTAGCAAGTATAGCAAAGTTTAAAGCTTGTTGCTGTTCATAAGTAAAATATAAACTTACCATTTTCTTGGGCGAATGTAGATGCCTCCAAAAATGTAACATCTCTGGCTTCTTCTAAATCTTTTTTATTCCCAACTAAGAGTATAACTATGTTAGGACTTGCCAATGTTCTGGCATCATTAAGCCAATTTGTTAAAGCATTAAATGAGTCACGTGATGTTGTGTCATAGACCAATAAAGCTCCAGCTGCCCCACGATAATATGAGCGTGTTACCGAACGAAAACGTTCCTGACCAGCAGTATCCCATATTTGCAATTTTAACCGATTTACCACCAACATTAACAATACGTGATCCAAATTCAACGCCTATGGTATGAGAGCTGTCATCTTTAACTATAAAAAAGCATTATTATATGTTATATTTAAAAAAAAAATCAAATTAAAAAACAAAATGATCAGAAAATTGCTTCTTCGACATTTTCTGAAAACTTTCGGAGATCCCTACTTTCCAAGTACACATTATAAATCAATATTCCAATTACATAATATTTTTAATTTCTATAAAATTTCAATATTACTGAATGAAACTACACTCACCTCACACATATCCAGCCCTGCTTACTAAAAACATTTAGGCCAAATTTTATTTTGAATATATTAAATTTAACACCCACTCATTAGCATATTAAATCTATCTAAACACAATATTAGGTAATTTAAGACAAAATATTTAACTTAAATCAACATTTTAGAAATTCCCCCAAATAAAAATTTACACAATTTTCATTATTGCAATACCACTCTTCTGACCTTAGACGATTTACAACAAAATCATTGAATTTTTTTACAACAAATACTATTATGGGGAAATAGGAGTTATTACTGTTGTTGTATGCAGCAACAACAACAAAGAAACAAAAAAAAACAAAACACGCAATTATTTGCAGCAGCAGAAAATTTGTAGAAAACTTTTTTTATGTATAAAAAATTCTTTTACTTACATTTATTTTCAATAAAATGATGCAATAAACAACTTTTACCACTGCCAGCACTACCAATTATTAAAAACTTAAATAAATAATCTGAAAATCATAGAAAAAAATTAATAAAATACACTCTGGCTGCGAACTAGTTTACGATTTGTAACAAAGAGTTTTTTTGTGGGTTTAATTGATTACCGTATGTTTCAGACATTGTTATTTAGTCTGTTTTCTTTGCGTTTCAATTAATAGTTTATTATTTTGTTGCTTGAGTTGTTATTATAACAATTATTTTGTATATTTAAATTAAAATAACATTAAAATGCAATTTCGATATTTTACTTATTTAATAGTTGTCACTAAACTATGACTAAAGTTATTGTTGTTTTCGTTTTTTTTTCTTCACACTACCGTGTGCTGTCATTTGTTGCAGTGTTGATAGTTTAGAGATTTTTTTTTTGAATTGTAGCGATTTTGAGAAACCAGTTTATAGCAAGTTTTTTTGTAGGGGTATCATATTTTAGAAAAGTATTTGGGGATTTATAGAGCATTTTAATTGATATGCTTTTTTAGAAACTGAAATATATTTTCTATGCAAAATATTGTTCTTACAAAACTAGGAACAAATCTGAAAACACAACTTTCATGTACCATAATTCTAAAACACAAATTTTTACAATCTTAAACTTAGAATTAAAGGATAATTTTGAATGTAGCTCAAGAATGAATACACCTTTTTGTGCAAAAAATTAAAGTTACATTTGATATGTAATCTGATCTATGGTACCCTGGTCTGGTTGAAGGAATAAGTACTTCATAACACCAATCCATTTCGTATAAGCTACAAGGACTGATGTTGTTGTAACAGTTTGAGTGTGGTCGATAGTTCTTTACTGGCTAAAAAACTATGTTGATACAGTTGCCGTTCAGTCGGCCAACTTTGGCCGTGTAATAATCGGGTCGCTCCGGAGCGAAGATACTTGGGTAAGTTTTAAAAAAGACTAGCTTATTCTGCTGGCACCATTAGCTTCCACCTTCACACCTGTCTGGACATAATGCTTGACATACAAACTTTTGAAAATGCTTATGCATATTATAACGAAAAATCTTTTTTTAAGTTAAATCTTATACATTTATTGTGATTAACTAAAATTTAACTTAATAATAAGAAGTCTAATAAAAATGAACATTATCTATTCAGATTTTTCGAATTTAGAACCATAGAAGGGTACGTATTGCAATACCAACTTCCAGTCGGTGAAGTACAAGAGGGTCAAACCGGCAGCACCACCAAATCCAGCGGCAGAAGAAACACTGTAAATAAAAGCAACAACACAAATTAGTTCCAGCAATACTCCGAATGATAATATGTACTTAAAACGTAAATGAAGATGGTGTTAGCAAAATATTGATTATGCAATGTGTTGTGTGAACAATAATTCACTGGGTAAAACATAAACTTTTTAACATTTCTTAATACATTAAGGAATCCTAATTCATAATACTTACAAGGAGGTGGCAATTTCAGCGTGTTTCTTTCCAAAGGGGAGTTTCATTTTGTTAAGTTATTTTTTGGTAATTATTCCTTAACAAAAAACCACTACGACAAAAAGTCTGATCCAAAATTTTTTTAATGAATGCCAAAAAAATTGACAACTGGTACGAATACAGTAATAACAATTAAGCAATTTTTTGTAAGAAATTTAGTACTAAAAATTCTAGCGATTTTTTAAATAATGAAATCTGATCTTAACTATTTTTAGTTAAAAAGTGTTTTAGTGTATTTAGACACCTTTATTAAACAATTTTAAACAATTGCTGATGAAAATAATAAAATTTAAGCAACATTTTTACACCTAAATTAAATAAAAAGTTGTCAACAATTCTTATATATGACGACTAAAATAACATCTCTGTTTTAACTTTTGGTTGAAGTGCCAGATTGCTTAGTTTTCAAATACTATTCACAATAGTTAATAGATTTTGTTGAACAACACTGTTTAATTAATCATTTTTTTTTTGTTATCAGACAGCAACAACAACAAGCTACCTGCTACTAACTAGTCAATTTTTATTAAATTTTATTACAATTATAGTTTTCTAATTAGACATTTAAATAATTACAAAATGGCCTTATTTACTTCTTTCAATTTATTTGAATTATTTATTGCTTTTAGTGTAATGCCATTGGTATTTGTTTTTCTGTGGTGCTTAATTGTCGGTGATTTTAAGGTACATTTTTTTATATACTATAAGTACTTTTTTTCGACAGTAGTACTTTCTGTCTTGTGTATTTTCATTTGTTAATGTTTGGTTTTATTCCAGAATTTCCGGGGCAGCTATAAAGCTTATACTGTATTCACCGCCAAGGATCCCATTAATTGCTATCAAGATTATGTTGAACCACAAAAAACTAAATGATTCTATTGCATGTTTATTGAATTATTTTTTTTAAAGTATTAATAAATTTAAATTATTTTTTTTTAGAAATTGTGTTGTTATTAAAAGATGTCATTTATTATTATGGTGTCATTTTCAAAAGTAATTCAGAAAAGCTCAATTGTAAATAAGATTTTTCATTTTAGATTTAGAAAAGAACAGTTGAAAATGGGATTTTTCGTTTGAAATTGAGAAAAGAACAATTGAAAATGAGAATTTTCAATTATAATTCAGAAAATATCAATTGAAATTGAGATATTCCATTTGAAATTCAGAAAAAAACAGTAGAAAATTAGATTTTTTATTTGAAATTAGGAAAATTACAATTGAAAATGAGATGTTTCATTTCAAATTCAGAAAATTCCAGTTGAAAATGAGATTTTCCATTTGAAATTCAGAAAATTTCAATTGAAAATGAGATTTTTCATTTGAAATTTAGAAAAATCCAATTGAAAATGAGATTTTTCGTTTGAAATTCAGAAAACTACATGTATGGATGTTTTTCAACCTTAAGTTAAAAGAAATAACATACTTTTTTTTTTACTTTTTTTCTCATTTTCAATTGCATTTTTCTGAATTTCAAATGGAAAATCTCATTTTCAATTGGAATTTTCTGAATTTAAAATGAAAAATCTCATTTTCAATTGTTTTTTTCCGAAATTCAAATAAAAAATCTCATTTTCAACTGTTATTTTCTGAATTTCAAATGGAAAATCTCAATTTCAATTGATATTTTCCCAATTTAATATGAAAATTCTCATTTCCAATTGTTCTTTTCTAAATTTCAATTGAAAAATCCCATTTTCAAATGTCCTCTTCTGAATTTCAAATGGAAAATCTCAATTTCAATTAACATTTTCTGAATTGAAATGAAAAATTCTCATTTTCAATTGAAAAAGGTGTAGTAGGTATGACCTCATTTTCTGCAGGGATTTTATAGAAGTTAGTGATTTGAAGTGAAAGGAATCCGCCCTAATGAACTCTATGTAGACGGTTAGATAAATTACTAAATAGATATGTACATAGTTAGGAGAAATAACAGGTGGCATGATTGTCCCTTATTAACATCCTCAACTATCATTAACAGGAAATGATTCTCCCTAATTTTACCAAAATGAACGCAACCTTAAATGAATCGAAAAATTAAACAACCCACAAAAAATAAAACAATTTTCTAAATAAAATTAATATTCTTAACTATAGTTTTATTTGAAAATATTACAATATAAAAAAGTTAAAATTGGCTGGCATTAAAATTCAAGTTAGTACATATTTCTAATGAAAAAAAAGATTCATTCAATTACTTATTTCTTAAATGTTTTGCTACGTTACTTTAGTACATTTCAATATATGACTTAAAATTAAAGAAAAATAAAATAAAAAATACATATACATAAAGCATCACAATATTTATAAACAATTTTTGAAAGAATTCTTTTAAATCTTTAACAACTAACTATATTTATATATAAAGATAAAGACAACAAAATATGTATAAACAATGTTGTTGTGTTAAAATACCAAGTTAATACAAACTTAAAAGTTATAAAATTATAAGTTTAAGGAAGCCTTGTAGCGTTTTAAAATGTATTTATTTATACCAGTTAATTGCTGCTACAATTTCATTATTCGATTTTTATAATGTTAATAATAATAATTGTAATTAATAGTTTTAAATCAAATTATATAATTTTACTATTAATTCCTTTTGTTCTTTTTTGTGTTTTGCTCATTGCTATAATAATAAAAAATAGAAAATTCTTATAAAACTAATATTTCTTAGAAAAATTTTGTAAAATTTTAAAACCATTAAAATGAATGGATGTAAAACAAAATATGTATATAATTACTAAGACGAAATCTTTATTTAACTTTAAATCGACCAGCGTTTAAAAAGTATAAATTAAGAATTTCTAATAATGGCAGTTTGAGAAAAAAAATCTTTAAAAAAAATATATAACGAAAACAAATTTTGATCGAAATATTAGAAAAACTCTTAATAACAATAATTAATATGATACTTGATATGTTTTATAAAATAAACGTTTAACATTATTTTAAAAGAAATAAAAAAAAAAAATAAAAAAATTTTGAATTAAACTTACAGTGTTACAAGTCTTTTAAATTATTATTTTTTTAGTATTTTTTGTTGTATGTTTTAATTTATAAATCGGGTTCAACGAATGAAGCAGGAAATAAACCAGTCTTATATGTTCGTGAATTGGTACCTTTATACCAACCATTTTTTTGTTTGCGGTATACAAATATAATGTCACCGACTTGTAGCTCCAATTCGACATCACTGTTGGGCGGATAAGGAACCACACAGCGAAAACGACTGAAAACAAAGAGAAAATATTTAAAGTAAAATAAATCGAAATGTATCGACCTGTATCAATATTATGAATTTATCTGAAGCAATATGAATCAAACTAAATCTATTTAAATATATCCTGTTCTAACTGAATCTATGTGAATCTATTTAAATCTATTGTGAATTATCTGAGTGGCCGTCAGTCGTTCGTAGAGTTTAGAGACAAAAAACTCGTAGAGTTAAACAGAGTGCACCACAGGGCGTGGGTCACCCTTGACAGCCTGTTTACATCCTCAGCTCATGCTACTGCAATTACGTACAGATTGCCAAGTAAAAACAAGATCCTCTAAGCACTAGCCTGTAGCACTTGGGAAATGGACAAAGAAACCTTGTTGGCTACCTATAAAGCAATTGGACGGTCAGTGGTCAATTATGCTGCTCCAGTATGGTCTCCTTCCCTAAGTCCATTACGTTCTTTGAAGGTCCTCCCAGTCAAGGGACATAATGTCATGCTGGCTTGGAATGGAGTTCGTATACAGCAGCTTTGAACGACATTCACAGAGACGCCATCAATACCGCGATTTTAGGTTACCACATGAATGTCGCCCACAGCCCATAGCTGAAATATAGAAGAACCTTCCGCGGAAAACAAGAGTTTCTTTGGCATAACTGAGATCGAGATGGAGCAACAGGAGCCACGCCTACTGGTCCCGCCTAGACAGTGCCGTTCCCAATATCTATCTATCTATCTATCTATCTATCTATCTATCTATCTATATCTATCTATCTATCTATCTATCTATCTATCTATCTATCTATCTATCTAATCTATATATCTATATATCTATCTATCTATCTATCTATCTATCTATCTATCTATCTATCTATCTATCTATCTATCTATCTATCTATCTATCTATCTATCTATCTATCTATCTATCTATCTATCTATCTATCTATCTATCTATCTATCTATCTATCAATCTATCAATCTATCAATCTATCAATCTATCAATCTATCAATCTATCAATCTATCAATCTATCAATCTATCAATCTATCTATCTATCTATCTATCTATCTATCTATCTATCTATCTATCTATCTATCTTCTATCTATCTATCTATCTATCTATCTATCTATCTATCTATCTATCTATCTATCTATCTATCTATCTATCTATCTATCTATCTATCTATCTATCTATCTATCTATCTATCTATCTATCTATCTATCTATCTATCTATCTATCTATCTATCTATCTATCTATCTATCTATCTATCTATCTATCTATCTATCTATCTATCTATCTATCTATCTATCTATCTATCTATCTATCTATCTATCTATCTATCTATCTATCTATCTATCTATCTATCTATCTATCTATCTATCTATCTATCTATCTATCTATCTATCTATCTATCTATCTATCTATCTATCTATCTATCTATCTATCTATCTATCTATCTATCTATCTATCTATCTATCTATCTATCCATCTATCTATCTATCTATCTATCTATCTATCTATCTATCTATCTATCTATCTATCTATCTATCTATCTATCTATCTATCTATCTATCTATCTATCTATCTATCTATCTATCTATCTATCTATCTATCTATCTATCTATCTATCTATCTATCTATCTATCTATCTATCTATCTATCTATCTATCTATCTATCTATCTATCTATCTATCTATCTATCTATCTATCTATCTATCTATCTATCTATCTATCTATCTATCTATCTATCTATCTATCTATCTATCTATCTATCTATCTATCTATCTATCTATCTATCTATCTATCTATCTATCTATCTATCTATCTATCTATCTATCTATCTATCTATCTATCTATCTATCTATCTATCTATCTATCTATCTATCCATCTATCTATCCATCTATCTATCTATCTATCTATCTATCTATCTATCTATCTATCTATCTATCTATCTATCTATCTATCTATCTATCCATCTATCTATCTATCTATCTATCTATCTATCTATCTATCTATCTATCTATCTATCTATCTATCTATCTATCTATCTATCTATCTATCTATCTATCTATCTATCTATCTATCTATCTATCTATCTATCTATCTATCTATCTATCTATCTATCTATCTATCTATCTATCTATCTATCTATATATCTATCTATCTATCTATCTATCTATCTATCTATCTATCTATCTATCTATCTATCTATCTATCTATCTATCTATCATATACTTTTCTTCAAACTCACCTTTCACTCATATTCTGTGTAGATTTCGTTGTAGCACTAGCATGTATAGCAGCGGCATTTATATTACATTGAGGAGAAGATGTCTTTAAATTTGCGACACCACCACCACTACCAGCACCGTTATTGGAAAAGGAACTTGTAGTTGGTGTTATAGGAGATGATTGTAGAATATTCGAGGCATCAAGAGAATGAGATTTACGATGATGTATGGCAATTGCCGAATTATTTACGTTGGGATTTGAATTTGTTGGTAAAGGTATCTGATGTGGCTGCTGCTGATACTGTTGGCCACATTTATTTGAGGCCATTAGAGCAGATTGCTGTTGAATATGGTTGGCATAAATACTACGTAAAGTTGAATCAATTGTCGGTCGTGTGCTAAAAATTTACAAAGAAATATTAATAAACATAAATGAAAACTAACTAATGTAGAGTATTACTTTTCCAAAGAAGCTCTCTCTTTAGGACCTTTAATACGATGCGAACCATATTGGTTTTGAGGTGAAGATTGTTGGGAGTTGGTCGTTGTGGGACATTTGTTATTTTCATTAAGTTGTACATCAGTGGGTAAATTTTGTAAAAGTTGACTGGGACAGGAGCCAGAACTGTAAGAAACCAGATATTTTTGTTAATTAATAAGAAGTTTAGTTTTAAAATGTAACTTTTTAAGCCTACCGCACATGAACCGGTGTTAAGGAGGACGAACTCATATTTGTCATTTGCGTTTGCAGGCTGGGAGCATTACTTTTCACATTATGTTGTTGATGTTGAGGCGGCGCATTATTGTGCGATTGTGTTATAACATTTGCCTGTATACTGGCTACTGAGGCTGCAGCAGCTGCTGCGGCAACAGCTGCACTGGGAGATTTCGATCTGGACTTAATGTGAGTTAAAAACTTTTTAAGTCCAGCCGAGGCTGATGATGTAGTGGACTGCGAAGATGATGATGACGATGAAGTCGATATACAACCTGTGGTTGTTGGCTTTTCCTTTTGTGCTTCTTTATCACGATTTTCTTTAGAAGTCAGTGTTATATTATTACTGTTTGTAGTATTGGTTGGAGTAGGGCTAATGGCCATATAACGTGGTGGTAAATCTGGTGGCATGGCTTGATGTGGTGTTAGATTTGCCAATGTTAAACGAGCATTTATATTTTCCAAATCATTACGCATTGATGAGGGATAACTGGGTGATAGTTGTTGTTGCTGTTGTGGTGTTGCATGACCTCCTGTGGTGTTTATAGTTGGAGCAGCTTGGTGGCTTAGATTTGATGCTGATTGATAATTAGATTGCATTGTGGCGGAAGGTGGTAACAATTTCCAGCTGTGCATCAATTGCTGTTGATCTCTAGCTCTTAAAGGTGTTACATAGTTTCCGGGAAAGACGCCACTAACATCTTTCCAATTTTTACCTTTAAACCAACCATCTAAACAACGTTCAGTTACCATATAAACGCAGCCTAAATATAAAGGATAAGTTATATATAAAACATATGTATTTGTTTCTTCTGGTTTACGCTTACCTTTCTTCAATTCCAATTCATCAGCTTTTCTCGGCTTATAGGGATACAAAGCCAAATAACCCCAGGGTAGCGAAGGCGGCATATTCTGTTGAACGCATGTTTTCAAAACATTATGACGTGAAGCCTGTTGTGAAGTAGAGGAAGAGGAAGTAGATGTAGTACTTGTTGGTATTTCATTTTGAGCAATTTGTGTTGAATGTGTATTACTAACAGAAGGTATATTGGAACTATGAATCTGTTGTTCTCTAGCCGCTATAGTTTGACCAGCAGCAGCAGTGGACATAGTACTACTGGTGGGTTCATTATCAAAATCATTTGGTACACTTAAAATCTCAGCTGAATGACGATTTGTTTGCATAATACTTAAGGCAGTGCTGCCATTATTCAATAAAGCATTGAGGGAATGTCGTTTGTGCTTTAAATCATTATTACGCATGCGCACCGAGTTTGTGGGATTTGTTGACGTGTTCGTACTAGAATGTTGGGGCGTAGAAGGCTTGGAAGATTGTGGACTATTGGGCATAGAATGAAAACTTGCACTGTTAGAGGAATTTGTAGGATTCACTGATGCTGCTGCTGTAGGACTTGTAGTAGTCGATGAATTTGAGGAGGAAGAAGCGGTATTTGTGGTTGAAGAAACTGTTGAGGAGGAAGTGGTCGAATCGCCAGTATTAGTATTTAAAGTAGGATCAATGACAGGCGGCAATGGTGGTAGATGGCGTGCATCATTATTAGTAGTATTTTGCGGACCATGATGTGTGTTTGAGGGCTGCTGCTGTTGTGTGGCAGTTGAGTTTAAAACAAAACCCTCTAGTAATTGTTTAGCCAATTGATTTAATTCCACAAATGCTATGGGAAATATACCTATCGAGGAGCCAATTCTACCTTCTGCCCAATTATGATCTACACGACGTAAAACTTGTATGACTGTGCCTTTTTTAAATGTTAAACAACCTTCTTCTTCATTGGGACCCATTTTGAAATCATACAATGCCACACATTGTGACGTAGGCAAGGGCACTACAATCTGTTTAGGAATAAAATACAAAAATTAAATAAATTTTATATGTTTAATCAAAGAATAACATTTACCTGTACATAGTTAATGGGAAAATTTCCTTCGGCTCCCTTTAATTGTCCCACATACCAATTGCTATCAATTTTACGCTTAAGCAAAATTAAATCTCCCTTTTTGAATTTTAAATCATTGGGTTCATTGGATTCAAAATCATATAAAGCATAAGCATGGGGTACAATGCAACGTCTTGTTTGATTTTGTTGGGATTGTGGCTGCTGCGATTGTTGTTGTGATGTTGCCTGTTGATGCTGTGTTATTGTAGCTTGATTTTGTGTAGCATGCAAATGATGTTGCTGTTGTATTTGCTGTTGAAATTGTAAAATTTGTTGTTGTCTTTGTTTAAGCTGTTGCTGTTGTATTTGTTGTCTCATGCGTTCCTCATTTGAAATATTTGAATTTAAGCCAGCCGTTGGATGATTGCTAGCGTTAGCCGGAACACCACCACTACCACTAGTAGTAGCTGTAGTAAGTAGCCGCAACGTTTCCTTTTTCTCATTTGTTTCTTTTGTTATTTCATTGATAATACTGTGCTGTTTACTAGCTGCATTTTTCATGCCTAAATATGATAAGTAAATAAATAGAAAAATAAATAAAAATGTTTAGGATTAGATTTATGTATTTATCTTTTACAATATAGTTTATTTTTAAACCAGCAAACCAGTTAAATAAATATTAAAAAATCTAGATCTAAATGTTAAATAAACATTACACACAAAAAATGAGACAAACAAATTGTTAAACAAATAAAAAAAATGTTCACATTTTTTATTTAAACTGATTTATAAAAGTCAAAATGTTAGGAAATGGTTTTCACTTTTATCACTTTTTATGCAGCGATTATAGAAAGAAATGTTTAAAACTATTAGAAAATTTAGAAAACTTTTGGACATTTTGTAGCATTATGTTAATATAAAAATGGTTTAACTTTAAGGTGTATGTAGCCTTCACACATTAGTTTAGTTTTTAATGAGGGATGCAAACTATTTGCTGGTTTTTATAAATAACTATTTTTATTTAAACCAGTTACAAAACTATAGTGTGTTTTTAAATTATGCACTTGTTCGCAGATCATGTGGGTTGTTTTAAAGAATAGTTAAAAGAAGTATTTACATTCTAAATAAGTACTACCTCCCTCTTTTAAGAAATAGATAGCAAAAAACAATAAAAACTAAAGTTATTTACACCTTAACAGAAAAAAATAACTTTTTTTAAACAAATAGTACTTTTAAGCGGGTTGTTGGGCCTGGACACTGATTTATTTTGTTGCCTCTAATGTTGAAAATATGATCATTTATTAAAAACCATTTAAAACTCTTAATCCTGAAACACACAGTTCTAAACATTTCCCCATTTTGTTACTTTTTATTAATGAATGTTTATTATGAAAATACTATAAAACGCCGCCTAATGTCCGGTGCAAAGATAATAAATAATAAAATATTGTAATATTCATTAGATTTGTTTAAACGTATCGTTGTATTGGACAAATATGTAAAACATGATATAGGCTGCAGTATTTCAACCACTGGCGCCTGTACAAAAACTTACCTTCTAAAATTCTCATTAATAAAACATTTGGTGGCAAATCATCAATTTTAGTTTCCACCAGAATACGACATTCAGGACATCTTAATTCCTGGCGGCTAGCATAAATAACCTTAAATAAATAATTTCCAATTAATTTCATCATTTAATACACACACACACAAAACTGCAATAACAAAAACTCACCTCCAAACATTTGCGACAGAATGTATGTTGACAGGGTAAAACTTTTGAAGAGGTATCCAAACGTTCCAAACAAACGGAACATTCTAATAAATCATTTAAAGTATGTTCATCCATTTTTTTTTGTATATTATTTAATAAATTTTAATCTGTTTTTTATTGTATTCTTTTGTTTCACTTAACTATTTTAAAACTTCATTTACATATTTCTTTATAATTTCAAGTACGTCTTATTTCGTCCAAAACAACATTCCATTCCCGTGAACAAGTTGGTTGGCTGTATTTGTAAGAAGTTCCGCAAGAGTCGTCGTCGTCGTCTATTCATATAGCAACAAAAATTAAGCCCCTCTTACTTCATTTACCCCCCGCACAAAAATCTATCCACATACTACATCATATTATCTACATTTTAATACAACAAAAAAATTATGCACTTTTTATTTTTCAAAATCTTTGTTGTTGTTTTTTTAATTATTTGTTAGGAATGTTTTTATTTTTATATTAAACTTTAGTTTTTAACACTTGCTACTAATTATTTTTGTAAAAACTTTATCAATTTGTAGCTGAAGTAAGTTTTTTTTCGTAAAATTCTGATTGTGAAAAAATGTGTACTGGAGTGGTTTCAGTTGAAACTAGTGGAATGTCTGCATAAAGTATGTTCAGTGTGAGAAACTGTAGAGTTGCAGTTTGTTTTCAAAACATTTGACAGTTGAGTGGTTTACACGTGTGGAGAAAGTTAACCCACAAAGTGTTTAAGGGGCCTTTACACGATCACACTTTACGTCTAATGAAAAAGTAATAAGAAATTCCATTCGTATGACAAAAAAGAGAATAAAAGTCGTATGATTTATATTCTTTGTGTTTACACGATTGGTATAAAACAATAACAAAGTAAGATGGAAACAACTGTTTCATTTTTTGTGTATGAGTTTACATAAAATTGTATCCCTGATCTAATGCGACTGAAGAAAGCCATACGAATGGCAAATAACGTCTTTCCCGGATTTAGGCCTTGGTACCCGGAATCTTAATATTAAATTTAGGGCCAAAAATTAGAACATTTACCAAGATAGTAAAGGCCCAAATAGACTACACAAGCGGCTTATCAAACATACTTCTTGCATTCGCACACACACTACACAAACATTGCTCGTACAAACACCGATTTTTTCACATTTTTGTGGACTTTCAAAGATACAGATCTCAATTTTTCTTAGAAATGTAAATATTTTAAAAAATTTGTTATTAATGAATTTAAACCATACAAATGGTTTGACACAAATTCAATATGTTTGTGTAAAAATCAAAATTTTTAAATTTTTATACAAACAAACAGCAACCATTTGTACAAACACGAAACACCCTCATAGACTACACAACCGTAAAATATTGGTATGTTTGTCAAGCCGTTTGTGTAGTCTATTTGGGCCTTAACTATTTACATTTGTTTACTTATAAAGGTTAATCCGTTAAAAGAATATACAACTCTGTGCAAAACTCTACACTCGCTCATTTTTTATTAGTAAATAAAATTCTCTCCACTATTTTTTGACACATGCATTTTACAACTACAATAACAAAAATCAAAACCACGTTCCTTTCTCACAACACATCTCCTAGGGGATTGTGTTTATTTTGATTTTTCTTTTAAAAAAGAAAAATCAAATAAACACAATCCCCTAGGAGATGTGTTGTGAGAAAGGAACGTGGTTTTGATTTTTGTTATTGTAGTTGTAAAATGCATGTGTCAAAAAATAGTGGAGAGAATTTTATTTACTAATAAAAAATGAGCGAGTGTAGAGTTTTGCACAGAGTTGTATATTCTTTTAAACGGATTAACCTTTATAAGTAAACAAATGTAAATAGTTAAGGCCCAAATAGACTACACAAACGGCTTGACAAACATACCAATATTTTACGGTTGTGTAGTCTATGAGGGTGTTTCGTGTTTGTACAAATGGTTGCTGTTTGTTTGTATAAAAATTTAAAAATTTTGATTTTTACACAAACATATTGAATTTGTGTCAAACCATTTGTATGGTTTAAATTCATTAATAACAAATTTTTTAAAATATTTACATTTCTAAGAAAAATTGAGATCTGTATCTTTGAAAGTCCACAAAAATGTGAAAAAATCGGTGTTTGTACGAGCAATGTTTGTGTAGTGTGTGTGCGAATGCAAGAAGTATGTTTGATAAGCCGCTTGTGTAGTCTATTTGGGCCTTTACTATCTTGGTAAATGTTCTAATTTTTGGCCCTAAATTTAATATTAAGATTCCGGGTACCAAGGCCTAAATCCGGGAAAGACGTTATTTGCCATTCGTATGGCTTTCTTCAGTCGCATTAGATCAGGGATACAATTTTATGTAAACTCATACACAAAAAATGAAACAGTTGTTTCCATCTTACTTTGTTATTGTTTTATACCAATCGTGTAAACACAAAGAATATAAATCATACGACTTTTATTCTCTTTTTTGTCATACGAATGGAATTTCTTATTACTTTTTCATTAGACGTAAAGTGTGATCGTGTAAAGGCCCCTTAAACACTTTGTGGGTTAACTTTCTCCACACGTGTAAACCACTCAACTGTCAAATGTTTTGAAAACAAACTGCAACTCTACAGTTTCTCACACTGAACATACTTTATGCAGACATTCCACTAGTTTCAACTGAAACCACTCCAGTACACATTTTTTCACAATCAGAATTTTACGAAAAAAAACTTACTTCAGCTACAAATTGATAAAGTTTTTACAAAAATAATTAGTAGCAAGTGTTAAAAACTAAAGTTTAATATAAAAATAAAAACATTCCTAACAAATAATTAAAAAAACAACAACAAAGATTTTGAAAAATAAAAAGTGCATAATTTTTTTGTTGTATTAAAATGTAGATAATATGATGTAGTATGTGGATAGATTTTTGTGCGGGGGGTAAATGAAGTAAGAGGGGCTTAATTTTTGTTGCTATATGAATAGACGACGACGACGACTCTTGCGGAACTTCTTACAAATACAGCCAACCAACTTGTTCACGGGAATGGAATGTTGTTTTGGACGAAATAAGACGTACTTGAAATTATAAAGAAATATGTAAATGAAGTTTTAAAATAGTTAAGTGAAACAAAAGAATACAATAAAAAACAGATTAAAATTTATTAAATAATATACAAAAAAAAATGGATGAACATACTTTAAATGATTTATTAGAATGTTCCGTTTGTTTGGAACGTTTGGATACCTCTTCAAAAGTTTTACCCTGTCAACATACATTCTGTCGCAAATGTTTGGAGGTGAGTTTTTGTTATTGCAGTTTTGTGTGTGTGTGTATTAAATGATGAAATTAATTGGAAATTATTTATTTAAGGTTATTTATGCTAGCCGCCAGGAATTAAGATGTCCTGAATGTCGTATTCTGGTGGAAACTAAATTGATGATTTGCCACCAAATGTTTTATTAATGAGAATTTTAGAAGGTAAGTTTTTGTACAGGCGCCAGTGGTTGAAATACTGCAGCCTATATCATGTTTTACATATTTGTCCAATACAACGATACGTTTAAACAAATCTAATGAATATTACAATATTTTATTATTTATTATCTTTGCACCGGACATTAGGCGGCGTTTTATAGTATTTTCATAATAAACATTCATTAATAAAAAGTAACAAAATGGGGAAATGTTTAGAACTGTGTGTTTCAGGATTAAGAGTTTTAAATGGTTTTTAATAAATGATCATATTTTCAACATTAGAGGCAACAAAATAAATCAGTGTCCAGGCCCAACAACCCGCTTAAAAGTACTATTTGTTTAAAAAAAGTTATTTTTTCTGTTAAGGTGTAAATAACTTTAGTTTTTATTGTTTTTTGCTATCTATTTCTTAAAAGAGGGAGGTAGTACTTATTTAGAATGTAAATACTTCTTTTAACTATTCTTTAAAACAACCCACATGATCTGCGAACAAGTGCATAATTTAAAAACACACTATAGTTTTGTAACTGGTTTAAATAAAAATAGTTATTTATAAAAACCAGCAAATAGTTTGCATCCCTCATTAAAAACTAAACTAATGTGTGAAGGCTACATACACCTTAAAGTTAAACCATTTTTATATTAACATAATGCTACAAAATGTCCAAAAGTTTTCTAAATTTTCTAATAGTTTTAAACATTTCTTTCTATAATCGCTGCATAAAAAGTGATAAAAGTGAAAACCATTTCCTAACATTTTGACTTTTATAAATCAGTTTAAATAAAAAATGTGAACATTTTTTTTATTTGTTTAACAATTTGTTTGTCTCATTTTTTGTGTGTAATGTTTATTTAACATTTAGATCTAGATTTTTTAATATTTATTTAACTGGTTTGCTGGTTTAAAAATAAACTATATTGTAAAAGATAAATACATAAATCTAATCCTAAACATTTTTATTTATTTTCTATTTATTTACTTATCATATTTAGGCATGAAAAATGCAGCTAGTAAACAGCACAGTATTATCAATGAAATAACAAAAGAAACAAATGAGAAAAAGGAAACGTTGCGGCTACTTACTACAGCTACTACTAGTGGTAGTGGTGGTGTTCCGGCTAACGCTAGCAATCATCCAACGGCTGGCTTAAATTCAAATATTTCAAATGAGGAACGCATGAGACAACAAATACAACAGCAACAGCTTAAACAAAGACAACAACAAATTTTACAATTTCAACAGCAAATACAACAGCAACATCATTTGCATGCTACACAAAATCAAGCTACAATAACACAGCATCAACAGGCAACATCACAACAACAATCGCAGCAGCCACAATCCCAACAAAATCAAACAAGACGTTGCATTGTACCCCATGCTTATGCTTTATATGATTTTGAATCCAATGAACCCAATGATTTAAAATTCAAAAAGGGAGATTTAATTTTGCTTAAGCGTAAAATTGATAGCAATTGGTATGTGGGACAATTAAAGGGAGCCGAAGGAAATTTTCCCATTAACTATGTACAGGTAAATGTTATTCTTTGATTAAACATATAAAATTTATTTAATTTTTGTATTTTATTCCTAAACAGATTGTAGTGCCCTTGCCTACGTCACAATGTGTGGCATTGTATGATTTCAAAATGGGTCCCAATGAAGAAGAAGGTTGTTTAACATTTAAAAAAGGCACAGTCATACAAGTTTTACGTCGTGTAGATCATAATTGGGCAGAAGGTAGAATTGGCTCCTCGATAGGTATATTTCCCATAGCATTTGTGGAATTAAATCAATTGGCTAAACAATTACTAGAGGGTTTTGTTTTAAACTCAACTGCCACACAACAGCAGCAGCCCTCAAACACACATCATGGTCCGCAAAATACTACTAATAATGATGCACGCCATCTACCACCATTGCCGCCTGTCATTGATCCTACTTTAAATACTAATACTGGCGATTCGACCACTTCCTCCTCAACAGTTTCTTCAACCACAAATACCGCTTCTTCCTCCTCAAATTCATCGACTACTACAAGTCCTACAGCAGCAGCATCAGTGAATCCTACAAATTCCTCTAACAGTGCAAGTTTTCATTCTATGCCCAATAGTCCACAATCTTCCAAGCCTTCTACGCCCCAACATTCTAGTACGAACACGTCAACAAATCCCACAAACTCGGTGCGCATGCGTAATAATGATTTAAAGCACAAACGACATTCCCTCAATGCTTTATTGAATAATGGCAGCACTGCCTTAAGTATTATGCAAACAAATCGTCATTCAGCTGAGATTTTAAGTGTACCAAATGATTTTGATAATGAACCCACCAGTAGTACTATGTCCACTGCTGCTGCTGGTCAAACTATAGCGGCTAGAGAACAACAGATTCATAGTTCCAATATACCTTCTGTTAGTAATACACATTCAACACAAATTGCTCAAAATGAAATACCAACAAGTACTACATCTACTTCCTCTTCCTCTACTTCACAACAGGCTTCACGTCATAATGTTTTGAAAACATGCGTTCAACAGAATATGCCGCCTTCGCTACCCTGGGGTTATTTGGCTTTGTATCCCTATAAGCCGAGAAAAGCTGATGAATTGGAATTGAAGAAAGGTAAGCGTAAACCAGAAGAAACAAATACATATGTTTTATATATAACTTATCCTTTATATTTAGGCTGCGTTTATATGGTAACTGAACGTTGTTTAGATGGTTGGTTTAAAGGTAAAAATTGGAAAGATGTTAGTGGCGTCTTTCCCGGAAACTATGTAACACCTTTAAGAGCTAGAGATCAACAGCAATTGATGCACAGCTGGAAATTGTTACCACCTTCCGCCACAATGCAATCTAATTATCAATCAGCATCAAATCTAAGCCACCAAGCTGCTCCAACTATAAACACCACAGGAGGTCATGCAACACCACAACAGCAACAACAACTATCACCCAGTTATCCCTCATCATGCGTAATGATTTGGAAAATATAAATGCTCGTTTAACATTGGCAAATCTAACACCACATCAAGCCATGCCACCAGATTTACCACCACGTTATATGGCCATTAGCCCTACTCCAACCAATACTACAAACAGTAATAATATAACACTGACTTCTAAAGAAAATCGTGATAAAGAAGCACAAAAGGAAAAGCCAACAACCACAGGTTGTATATCGACTTCATCGTCATCATCATCTTCGCAGTCCACTACATCATCAGCCTCGGCTGGACTTAAAAAGTTTTTAACTCACATTAAGTCCAGATCGAAATCTCCCAGTGCAGCTGTTGCCGCAGCAGCTGCTGCAGCCTCAGTAGCCAGTATACAGGCAAATGTTATAACACAATCGCACAATAATGCGCCGCCTCAACATCAACAACATAATGTGAAAAGTAATGCTCCCAGCCTGCAAACGCAAATGACAAATATGAGTTCGTCCTCCTTAACACCGGTTCATGTGCGGTAGGCTTAAAAAAGTTACATTTTAAAACTAAACTTCTTATTAATTAACAAAAATATCTGGTTTCTTACAGTTCTGGCTCCTGTCCCAGTCAACTTTTACAAAATTTACCCACTGATGTACAACTTAATGAAAATAACAATGTCCCACAACGACCAACTCCCAACAATCTTCACCTCAAAACCAATATGGTTCGCATCGTATTAAAGGTCCTAAAGAGAGAGCTTCTTTGGAAAAGTAATACTCTACATTAGTTAGTTTTCATTTATGTTTATTAATATTTCTTTGTAAATTTTTAGCACACGACCGACAATTGATTCAACTTTACGTAGTATTTATGCCAACCATATTCAACAGCAATCTGCTCTAATGGCCTCAAATAAATGTGGCCAACAGTATCAGCAGCAGCCACATCAGATACCTTTACCAACAAATTCAAAATCCAACGTAAATAATTCGGCAATTGCCATACATCATCGTAAATCTCATTCTCTTGATGCCTCGAATATTCTACAATCATCTCCTATAACACCAACTACAAGTTCCTTTTCCAATAACGGTGCTGGTAGTGGTGGTGGTGTCGCAAATTTAAAAGACATCTTCTCCCTCAATGTAATATAAATGCCGCTGCTATACATGCTAGTGCTACAACGAAATCTACACAGAATATGAGTGAAAGGTGAGTTTGAAGAAAAAGTATATGATAGATAGATAGATAGCTAGATAGATAAGATAGATCGATAGATCGATAGCATAGATAGATAGATAGCTAGCTAGAGAGCATAGATAGAGATATAGATAGACTCGCTCCTCGCTCATCGCTCGCTCGCTCGCTCGCTCGCTCGCTCGCTCCTCGCTCGCTCGCTCGCTCGCTCGCTCCTCGCTCGCTCGCTCGCTCGCTCGCTGGCTCGCTCGCTCGCTCGCTCGCTCGATCGCTCGCTCGCTCGCTCGCTTCTCGCTCGCTCGCTCGCTCGCTCGCTCGCTCGCTGGCTCGCTCGCTCGCTCGCTCGCTCGCTCCTCGCTCGCTCGCTCGCTCGCTCGCTCGCTCTCGGGCTCGCTACGCTCGCTCGCTCCTCAGCTCGATCGCTCGCTCGCTCCTCTCTCGCTCGCTCGCTCGCCTCGCTCGCTCGCTCGCTCGCTCGCTCGCTCTCTCGCTCGCTCGCTCTCGCTCGCTCTCTCGCTCGCTCGCTCGCTCGCTCGCTCGCTCGCTCGCTCTCTCGCTCGCTAGCTCGCTCGCTCGCTCGCTCGCTCGCTCGCTCGCTCGCTCGCTCGCTCCTCGCTCGCTCCTTTCGCTCGCTCGCTCGCTCGCTCGCTCTCTCGCTCGCTGCTCGCTCGCTCGCTCGCTCGCTCGCTCGCTCGCTCGCTCGCTCGCTCGCTCGCTCGCTCGCTCGCTCGCTCGCTCGCTCGCTGGCTCGCTCGCTCGCTCGCTCGCTCGCTCGCTCGCTCGCTCGCTCGCTCGCTCGCTGGCTCGCTCGCTCGCTCGCTCGCTCGCTCTCTCGCTCGCTCGCTCGCTCGCTCGCTCGCTCGCTCGCTCGCTCGCTCGCTCGCTCGCTCGCTCGCTCGCTCGCTCGCTCGCTCGCTCGCTCGCTCGGCTCGCTCGCTCGCTCGCTCGCTCGCTCGCTCGCTCGCTCGCTCGCTCGCTCGCTCGCTCGCTCGTCCTCGCTCGCTCTCTCGCTCGTCGCTCGCTCGCTCGCTCGCTCGCTCGCTCGCTCGCTCGCTCGCTCGCTCGCTCGCTCGCTCGCTCGCTCGCTCGCTCGCTCGCTCGCTCGCTCGCTCGCTCGCTCGCTCGCTCGCTCGCCCGCTCGCTGCTGCTCGCTCGCTCGCTCGCTCGCTCGCTCGCTCCTCGCTTGCTCGCTTGCTCGCTTGCTCGCTTGCTCGCTTGCTCGCTTGCTCGCTTGCTCGCTTGCTCGCTTGCTCGCTTGCTCGCTCGCTCGCTCGCTCGCTCGCTCGCTCGCTCGCTCGCTCGCTCGCTCGCTCGCTCGCTCGCTCGCTCGCTCGCTCGCTCGCTCGCTCGCTCGCTCGCTCGCTCGCTCGCTCGCTCGCTCGCTCGCTCGCTCGCTCGCTCGCTCTCTCGCTCTCTCGCTCGCTCGCTCGCTCGCTCGCTCGCTCGCTCGCTCGCTCGCTCTCTCGCTCGCTCGCTCGCGATAGATCGATAGATCGACTAGAGATATTGGGAACGGCACTGTCTAGGCGGGACCAGTAGGCGTGGCTCCTGTTGCTCCATCTCGATCTCAGTTATGCCAAAGAAACTCTTGTTTTCCGCGGAAGGTTCTTCTATATTTCAGCTATGGGCTGTGGGCGACATTCATGTGGTAACCTAAAATCGCGGTATTGATGGCGTCTCTGTGAATGTCGTTCAAAGCTGCTGTATACGAACTCCATTCCAAGCCAGCATGACATTATGTCCCTTGACTGGGAGGACCTTCAAAGAACGTAATGGACTTAGGGAAGGAGACCATACTGGAGCAGCATAATTGACCACTGACCGTCCAATTGCTTTATAGGTAGCCAACAAGGTTTCTTTGTCCATTTCCCAAGTGCTACAGGCTAGTGCTTAGAGGATCTTGTTTTTACTTGGCAATCTGTACGTAATTGCAGTAGCATGAGCTGAGGATGTAAACAGGCTGTCAAGGGTGACCCACGCCCTGTGGTGCACTCTGTTTAACTCTACGAGTTTTTTGTCTCTAAACTCTACGAACGACTGACGGCCACTCAGATAATTCACAATAGATTTAAATAGATTCACATAGATTCAGTTAGAACAGGATATATTTAAATAGATTTAGTTTGATTCATATTGCTTCAGATAAATTCATAATATTGATACAGGTCGATACATTCGATTTATTTTACTTTAAATATTTTCTCTTTGTTTCAGTCGTTTTCGCTGTGTGGTTCCTTATCCGCCCAACAGTGATGTCGAATTGGAGCTACAAGTCGGTGACATTATATTTGTATACCGCAAACAAAAAAATGGTTGGTATAAAGGTACCAATTCACGAACATATAAGACTGGTTTATTTCCTGCTTCATTCGTTGAACCCGATTTATAAATTAAAACATACAACAAAAAATACTAAAAAAATAATAATTTAAAAGACTTGTAACACTGTAAGTTTAATTCAAAATTTTTTTATTTTTTTTTTTATTCTTTTAAAATAATGTTAAACGTTTATTTATAAAACATATCAAGTATCATATTAATTATTGTTATTAAGAGTTTTTCTAATATTTCGATCAAAATTTGTTTTCGTTATATATTTTTTTTAAAGATTTTTTTTCTCAAACTGCCATTATTAGAAATTCTTAATTTATACTTTTAAACGCTGGTCGATTTAAAGTTAAATAAAGATTTCGTCTTAGTAATTATATACATATTTTGTTTTACATCCATTCATTTTAATGGTTTTAAAATTTTACAAAATTTTTCTAAGAAATATTAGTTTTATAAGAATTTTCTATTTTTTATTATTATAGCAATGAGCAAAACACAAAAAAGAACAAAAGGAATTAATAGTAAAATTATATAATTTGATTTAAAACTATTAATTACAATTATTATTATTAACATTATAAAAATCGAATAATGAAATTGTAGCAGCAATTAACTGGTATAAATAAATACATTTTAAAACGCTACAAGGCTTCCTTAAACTTATAATTTTATAACTTTTAAGTTTGTATTAACTTGGTATTTTAACACAACAACATTGTTTATACATTTTTGTTGTCTTTATCTTTATATATAAATATAGTTAGTTGTTAAAGATTTAAAAGAATTCTTTCAAAAATTGTTTATAAATATTGTGATGCTTTATGTATATGTATTTTTTATTTTATTTTTCTTTAATTTTAAGTCATATATTGAAATGTACTAAAGTAACGTAGCAAAACATTTAAGAAATAAGTAATTGAATGAATCTTTTTTTTCATTAGAAATATGTACTAACTTGAATTTTAATGCCAGCCAATTTTAACTTTTTTATATTGTAATATTTTCAAATAAAACTATAGTTAAGAATATTAATTTTATTTAGAAAATTGTTTTATTTTTTGTGGGTTGTTTAATTTTTCGATTCATTTAAGGTTGCGTTCATTTTGGTAAAATTAGGGAGAATCATTTCCTGTTAATGATAGTTGAGGATGTTAATAAGGGACAATCATGCCACCTGTTATTTCTCCTAACTATGTACATATCTATTTAGTAATTTATCTAACCGTCTACATAGAGTTCATTAGGGCGGATTCCTTTCACTTCAAATCACTAACTTCTATAAAATCCCTGCAGAAAATGAGGTCATACCTACTACACCTTTTTCAATTGAAAATGAGAATTTTTCATTTCAATTCAGAAAATGTTAATTGAAATTGAGATTTTCCATTTGAAATTCAGAAGAGGACATTTGAAAATGGGATTTTTCAATTGAAATTTAGAAAAGAACAATTGGAAATGAGAATTTTCATATTAAATTGGGAAAATATCAATTGAAATTGAGATTTTCCATTTGAAATTCAGAAAATAACAGTTGAAAATGAGATTTTTTATTTGAATTTCGGAAAAAAACAATTGAAAATGAGATTTTTCATTTTAAATTCAGAAAATTCCAATTGAAAATGAGATTTTCCATTTGAAATTCAGAAAAATGCAATTGAAAATGAGAAAAAAAGTAAAAAAAAAAGTATGTTATTTCTTTTAACTTAAGGTTGAAAAACATCCATACATGTAGTTTTCTGAATTTCAAACGAAAAATCTCATTTTCAATTGGATTTTTCTAAATTTCAAATGAAAAATCT